>NW_024069518.1:0-25000 GCF_009389715.1 Phoenix dactylifera
ATAAGATCAGGCTGATCCTGTCATTAACAAACAACTGGGAGGGATATGGAGGGAAAGCACAGTACGTGAAATGGGGAAAAGCTGCTGGCCTGAACCTAACTTCTGATGATGATTTCTTCTCCGATCCTACCGTCAAAGGCTATTACAAAGCTCATGTCGAGGTAGTCATTGCTTTTATATTTGATTTCTGGTCTACTAAATCATTCGGTGCATGATATTGCTTGCTGCACCGTATCCATTTTTTGAGGAACAAACTAATAATTCATTCATAAACGATAGAAGGAACTTTATAACCAAAATTCACCGTCTCAGTACCGAACTCTATACCGGTATCACACTAGTACAGTATCGGTACAATATAGGATGGTACGAAATTTTTGAATGTACCAAGTATCGATATACTACCCATACCGAATATTGATACCGAACTGGTATGGTACGGTACGCTCCGTACCACTCGATTTGGCCGTTACAGTATACCATTCTTATAACCCATGCATCCAGTAAATCCAAACCACCAAAGCATTCTCCATAGTCTGAATCAATTTCAGACGATTAATTACCCTATCATGATCGGTTAATTTTATTCATGAACTTGTTTTTTTTTTTGTAATACTGTATTATCTTTCTTTTTTTTGTTCTCATTGCTTTTTATCTGAGTCAGGCCATCCTCACGAGAGTCAATACATACACGAATATTACTTACAAGGATGACCCAACGATCTTCGCATGGGAGTTAATGAATGAACCGCGCTGTCTCTCCGATCCCTCGGTGATAAACTGCAGGTGTGTGTTCCTGCATCTGCATCAAATGCTACAGCTATTTCTCTTGATGGTGTATAGCTACCAATCCACTTGTTAGAGATCTTTCAGGCTACAAATATATATGCTCAAGTTTGTGCATATAAATATGAGTCTAAATCTTAAGACAGCATTATTGAGTGCAATTTTTGGGCTTTTCTAGGCTTGGATACAAGAGATGGCGTTTCATGTGAAGTCCATTGATCCACTGCACCTGCTAGAAATCGGAGCTGAAGGGTTCTACGGTCCCTCTACTCCCGAACGCTTGCAGCTCAATCCAACACTTTTGCAGGGAAAGTAGGACCGATTTTATTAGAAACCATCGAGCTTTGGGTATCGATTTTGCTTCAGCGCATATCTACCCGGATTCTTGGTGAGTTCTCAGACCCCAGCAAGAACTAGCAATCATTTACTTAACGCATCAAAAACTTAAAAACATGCACATATAGCTTACGGATTTCTTATTTGAATTTAACCTCTTATGAAGGATATCAAATTTCGATCACCGATGAGCACATTCAGTTTGTGAAGACTTGGATGCAGAACCATATCGATATGATCAGAGAATGTGCTTGGAATGCCAGTCATATTTGGGGAGTTCGGTGGTATCTTCGAAGGATGATAGATTTAACTTGACATTTAGAGACAAATTCATCACTACGGTGTGCACCACCCAACTGAACTCCACAAGGAGTGGGGGGAGTGGAGGCGGCTGCCTTCTGTGGCAGCTCTTCCCTGAAGGTGCTGAGTACATGGATGATGGCTATGCTGTGGTTCCCTCCAGGTTCCCTCCACTCCAGCATCCTTTCACTGCCTCCAGGAGGCTTCAGCTCTTTCAATTCCAGGTGCTGCTTGGAGGTGCCACTGGGGTTGCAGGAAGAAGAGTTCTGAGGATTGGAACCATGTCCTCCCACATGATGAACTCTGATGTCATGTCTCATTACAAGAGGGAGATGGAGAAATATACTACACATTATAAGCTATGGACTGAAAGATCAAAAGTACATGTTTTTGAATTTAATGTGACGATCGACTACAGGTGAATTGTATGTCTCAATAAAGAGCCAGAGTGAACATATATATATGCATTGTTATTCTATGTGGAAGCTTATTTCTTTTGTGTAATATAAGAAAGGTGAGGTTTAGGTTATGAAAACAATGCTCTTAGAACTGCAACATCGGCTGAGGTCTTGCTCCTTGAACCATTTTCGCATTGCTCACGGGGAAGGCTTTTCCAGTGGAACAGTAATGGGAAAAGGTGCCTGCACTGCATTATGTGTGTAAAATACTTGCTCCTAATTTTTGGGAAGTCGTGCTACTAACAATTAGTGAACTATTTTTTTAAAAAAAGAAACCAATGAACTATTTAAATATGAATTAGTGTAAAATAATATCTATTTATATCAAGACTTATTTTTATTTATATTTTTACAACCTTACTTATGGGTCATCCATGGTCACTTAATCTCCTTGTTCTCTGCACCAAATGTTTGAACAAAAGACGACGAAGTCACGGGCTTGGTATCGTATTTTGGTCATCAAAACAAGCAAATGATGTAAGAAGTGTAAGGAGATTTTCATCAAAAAGAAGTGTGAGGAGATGACTTGGTCTCCATAAAGCCATTTAGAAGACGACCCCAAAAGCGTCCCTACAAAAGCTCCTCCTCCCTTCCATCTAACGACTATATATATCTATACCCAAAGCTTGCCACCTTTCACAAAACAAATTTATTAGAAGATGGAGTCGCCAAGTGGATGGATTCGTAGGCAATGGTTTTACATTTCTAGCCAACTCTAAGTCATATAGAAAGAAGTTTTACTGACTTACCTCCTCCTGCATCACAAATCTAGTAGGTTATCAGAGTTGTTCCTCATCACTCCTTAGACTAAGGCTCCATTTGGTAAGATTTTTGAAGGACCAAAAATTATTTATGTCCTCCAAAATACTTTTAGATGAAATAGAAGTATTTGATAAAAATTTTGAAAACTGTTTTAATTTGGCCAAAGCTAAAAGTAGTTTTTTGAAAAAAAAAATTCCGAAAAAGCTGTTTTAGCTCCATCAGAAAATTATTTTAAACTATATATTTTTTTAAATCAAAATATTTGTGATAAAATATAATAAATCCAGACCGACGAAATCACCATGAGCTCGTTTGATCTCCCCCTCTCTCTCCTCTCTTCCCCTCTCATGCCATGACAGACTCCGGCCATTGGCCCGGTCCCCATCTCCGGCGACGTCATTAATTCTGTCCAACAACCAGACGTTACAACTTGCGGGGCCCCATCCCTTGCTCTCCTGTTCTCTCTCACAAGCCCTAGGTGGCTCCAACCACGCCACGGCAATCATCTCTCGCGGCCGACGCCAGCAATGACGATGACCGTCGGTGTCTCTTATTCTGAGCGATTCAAGAAGCTCTGGCCCATCCACAAAGATGGAGACAAGAACGACAGCCGGCGCCATCCGGCGTTGGTGGTGGGCGGTGGTGATTGATTCGGCTTTCGCCGCCGGCAATGGAGGCCGTGATTCTTCGTCTACCGCCAGAACAACTTCATCTTCGGGAAGAGCCTAGCCTTTGGCTTCAACCCCGGATGCCGGCGAGTGTGTTGCCGTCTCCCGCGTGCCTCTCCTCCCCCATCACCTTGGCCCGCCTTGTCAACTCCTCTGGCACCGGCGAGTTCTTCGCCATCATCTTTCCTGGGACTTGGATGGTGCTTTGAGGTTCCCATTTAGGTGACGTGGCCTTCGAGAGAGGGTCCTCTGTATGATGTTGTATTAATATTATAGAGGACTCTTTATAGAATTTTTATTCGCTAAAATGGCAGATCCGTTCTTGAAGAAGACAAGGCGCGGTTCATTCTATTACCGTCACTCCCACTCCGCAGGATCAGTAGCGCCGGCGACGGCGAGATCACAAGTCCTTTGGATCCTCAAAGCAGCACTCGGGTGAGCGAGTCCCCTCAAACCTCCTCCTCCTCGACCGACCGCATCATATGGAAGAATTATTTCCATCAATAATATTCAAATCGAATGCATCTTTCGTTCGGTATGCCATTTTTTTTACTTTTGGCTGCCAGCTGTTTCGATTATGCCGAACATTTTTTTTCTTTTTTTGTATCTGACATCGCCTAGCATTCAATTAATTGCTGTGTAAGGAAGAAAGACGTTGAAGTATCTTATGCAGTTTAACTTTATCGTTTTTTGTTGTCTTTGAAGAAATTGGCTGTGCACGCTCATCTAAATAATAAGCTAATAATTATAATATTTTATATTTTTATCATTATATTATATTTTAAATATATTATCTTATATTATAATATATTATGTTAAATAATTTAATATTATATTATATTATTATACTATAGTATATAATATTATATTACTATATTATAATAATATTATATTATATTATAGTAATGTTATACTATATTATATATTTATATATTAATACATACTATGTTTTATTATGCTCTATTGTATTATACTATAAAATGTCTTTCTCAATTTGTTTACTAAATACATTAAAATTCAACAATACTGTAAAAATTTAGTTACCAAACAGAAATAACTTTTTCATAAAAGCTCTACTTGAAAAAGCTTTATTTTCAAAAGCTCTACCAAACGAAGTCTAAAGTTCATTGCAAACCCTGAAATAAGGAGATATCATCATATCAGTTAGTTACGATTCAATTTGAAATTTAGAGATTTAGATGGATAGGCCCAAGGATATATAAGCACCACAAAAGTTTCTAACCTATCCGGAATGGAATTATTATTTCTCAACAATTATAAACTCTCTTGTCGGAAATGTCCGGGTCTATTACTTGAATTCAAACATAAAAGATGCCATTCCATGGTATCCTTTAATTTTTTTTAAAAAAGAAAAAAAAGAAAAAAAAATGATAAGTTATCTTAAAGGATAATAGATATAGTTTGACGAGCTCCGATGACAGATATAATTTGACATGCTCCCTGCTATGAAAACAAGACTCTGTTTCTACTTCACAAGAGGGAAATGAATTGCGCGGCCTTCCATGGCAACACACAAAAGTGGAGCCCTGTACAAGTACTCCTCGTCACGTAGAAATGAAGAAATATGGTAGAATGATGCCACGGGATGATTGAAGACCAAGGGCCGTTTGCTTAAACCATGAGCAGGTGAAGAGTTGCAGTGAAAACTACGTAGTTGAAGACATACGGAACTTTATTTCTTATTTAATATGGAGGACATAATGCAGTACACGCTTTTATGTTGTCCCGAGGTGGGGATTCATCACATTGTCATATGGGTTACGAAAAAGCCATGCTGCTAAAACGGAAATGTATGTTGCGATCTTGCTCCCCAGCAGCGTTCTTGAATTGCCTCGCATGTAGAGCTTCTCCAGTGAAACCTGATTAGGAGAAAAGAGATCTTTATAAAATTTGTTCAAAGAAACTATTTGTGTCCTGCAATGGTGCACGCATGTATCTTTACATGCGTGAATTAAATACCTGCATGTTTTTGCAACCAGTGTCAGAACCCAAACAAATGATTTATTAAATGATAGGCACGACTGGTTTGAGCTATCAAGGTGCAAAAGAATTTTAAATTCGACTCCGATTTGCAGAATTTTTTTTTACCTACTGTTTCCGAGAGTAATGCAAATGCTTTTTATTTTATGTTTAGGAAAAATTGCCAGCTTGTTTTACTATGCTAGTCTTTCCGCATAATTTTGTAGGGGACTAATAACATTTGATTCAGCAATCTGCTATCTAGATTAATAATTTAATATGGTAACCAAAGAATTAAATCTTGAGGTATCCCATATTAGCTCCATTTGGCCTCTATAAATCAAGCTAAAATCAGTCATTTTTCTCAAATGAAAAAAGCTAAAATTAATTTTCAAGACTTCCATAATTTTTCAAACTTAGAGTAACTTTTTTTTCTATTGATAATTTGATTTCACTCTAGTAATCAAAATTCATCACTAGGTACCGGAATCTGATATTGGTACCCATCCTATTAAAATATTGGCAATGCGTATGGTACAAAATGAATCGAGATGCATCGGTTATATACTGATACGGTATGATATATTCAGTATCTAATCAATATCGTAAATTTTGTTAGTAATTCTCCTTATATTGCAATTGAAGCAAGATGTAAGATCCATAACGGTGAATTGTGCCAAATTTTGACCTTTCAAGCACCCATCTGAATCGTAGGCTGAGTCCGCCACTTTCTCGCCACTTTCGAATTTGTAGTGCTCCGTCCGCATCACATCTTCAAGGCACGCCAGAACAATTATCGTGTGATCTTTGCACTTGTCACAGTAGAGCCCGGTGTCGCCCTTGGTTACATTCACCCATCCCTTTGCTGTCAACTGGTATTTCTCCGGACAACTGGTTGAAGTCTTGCGAGAACTGTCGAGAAGAACAATTGGAATTAGTAATAAAATCTTGATCTATGACTCACTAATTCTTATCACAGAGAGAGAGAGAGAGAGAGAGAGAGAGAGAGAGGAGAGAGAGAGAGGGAGGGATGGCAAGATAGCATAGCATACATTTTGCAGGCAATCATAAGCACTCCTCCATTGCTCAAATGGGGCCTAGTTGGGATGGGCTCTTGGATCCTTGATTCCCTTTCCTTCAAAGCATCTGTTATAGAGGACTATTTAACATAAAAACCATCACCCTCATTGGAAAGAAGGGCAGAAACATACTTGGGCTCGGGTGAAACCAATCAGAAGAAAAATCACAAGAAAGGTCCCTGCAAAAAATCCTCCTCCCTTCCATCATGTAGGAAGCCTGCCTCCAAAGTCAAAAGCTTAATCGCCACTTCTTCATAACATTTAACTATATATAGAGATCGAACCAACCAACTCAGCTTTCTGGAGAGCCGCCACGATAATCCATAGGCGATATGGCTCCTGGTGAGACCCGAAGCATATCCTCGGAATATATCTTGAGAAACCTAAGAACAAGAGAGAAAAAAATGTCGGTTGGCTAGCAAACAGAAAGAGTAAAACAAAGCCAGCTTAGAAGCCACAGCTCAAGCCAAGCATCCATGCATGGTTTGTGACGACACCGAGGAAAAAACTTCGGTAGCCCCTAAGCCAGTCCCCTTTTGTGGACTCAGTCCGGCAGCAATATATAAACTCGCGGGCGCCTCTGCTGCTCCCCCAACCATCGCCACAGTTCTCCCCAAAGATGACTCAGGGGACGCCATCCGTCTTCTCGGCCCTCGACAATGCCAAGACCCAGCTCTACCACTTCAAAGCGATCGTGATCGCTGGGCATGGGCTTCTTCCACCGATGCCTATGACCTCTTCTGCATCAGCGCCCTCGTGAAGCTCCTCGCCGCCTCTACTACTACGACCCAACCACCGGCAAGCCCGGCCAAGCCTCCCGGACGACGTCAGCAACGCCATCCAGGGGGTCGCCCTCTGCGGCACCTTCGCAGGCCAGCTCTTCTTTGGCTGGCTCGGCGACCGCCTCGGCCGCAAAAAGGTCTACGGCATCACCCTCGTCACTATGGTCGGGTGCGCCATCGCCTCGGGCCTCTCCTTTGGCTCCACCGCCCGCTCCGTCATCGGCTGCCTGTGCTTCTTCCGCTTCTGGCTCGGGCTTTGGCATCGGTGGCGACTACCCTTGTCCGCCGTCATTATGTCGGAGTATGCAAACCAGCGGACCGCGCGGCGGCTTCATCGCGGCGGTGTTTGCGATGCAGGGCGTCGGGATCCTCGTCGCAGGGGCGGTATCGATGGCGGTGTCCAAATTCTTCCTCCTCGCCTACAATCCGCCGGCTTTTCAGGACAACCAAGTGCTGTCGACCCCGCCGCAGGCGGACTTCGTGTGGCGGATCGTGCTCATGCTCGGGCGGTTCCCGGCGGCCCTCACCTACTACTGGCGGATGAAGATGCCGGAGACGGCGAGGTTCACCGCGCTCGTGGAAGGCGACCACAAGAAGGCAGCCGCCGACATGATGAAGGTCCTCGACACCGACATACCCGTGGAGGAGACCAAGAGGAACCCCGAGAACTCCTACGGATTGTTCTCCGTGGAGTTCGTGGCGTAGACATGGAAGGCATCTCATCGGGACTTCGACTACATGGTTCTTGCTGGACATCGCCTTCTACACCGGCAACCTCGCACAGAAGGATATCTTCTCCTCGGCTGGTCTCGTGCCGAAGGCGCCAGCAATGAACGCGATCACGGAGGTGTACAAGATAGCCAGGGCCATGTCCTTGGTGGCGTTGTTCGGGACCGTGCCCTGGTTACTGGTTCACGGTGTTCCTCATCCGACAAGATAGGCCGCTTCGTGATCCAGCTCGGGGGGTTCCTTATGATGTCGTTGTTTATGGCGATCATCGGGTTCCGTTACTCCAATCTCCGGGGAGAAACATGCAAGACCAGCAAGACCGGGTTCTGCCACGGGCACCCGCATGAGTTCATGGTACTCTATGCGCTGACCTTCTTCTTTGCTAACTTCGGGCCTAATAGCACCACGTTCATCGTGCCGGCCGAGCTGTTCCCCGCGAGGTTCAGGTCGACGTGCCACGGGATCTCGGCGGCATCGGGGAAGGCGGGGGCGATCCTGGCGGCCTTCCTGGTGCAGAAGATTCACGCTGGACGAGGACCCCCACAAGATCAAGAAGGCGATAATCGGACTGGCGGTGGTGAATTTTCTAGGGTTCTTGTTTACGTTCATGGTGCCGGAGACCAAAGGGAAGTCGCTGGAGGAGATATCCGGGGAGGACGGAGACTTCGGGAAGGGCGGCGAAGGACAGAACGGGCTTCACAGCGATGGCATGGTTTGAGATGGGGTTCATTCATGCAAAGTTTGAAATAAAGAGTATAAGACGGTCGTGGGACATGGATGACCAACCAATATATAATTAGCGTGTGTATGGGGTTTAGGGGCCGAGTGTTTCAAGTTTCAGCCTATAGTAGTGGAATGGGGTGGTGTCCCGTTAGCGAGTGATCTATTTCTCGCGACTTTCGCGTTTTCTTTAAAGAATAAACTTCTCTTCGGAAAAATGCCAGTATCCAATGCACGTACATGCATTATTCTTCTTCTTCTTAACTTGCCAACAAGACAGCATGTATGCGAATGGAAACCATTTGCTGTATTTGATTCTAGAAAATATGCTTAGGTATAACATTACCCCCGTTTCCGTGGGCTTAATTTGCGCTAAACACAATTACGCTCAACCTATGGATGTTATAGCAATACACAATACACACACAAAAAAAATTCACGTACTCCGAGTCCTCCGCGCACAGCAGCACGGCAAACCTCTTCCTCCCCTCCATCTCTCCTCCTCCCATTTCTTCTCCTCCTGTCTTTCCGATTCTTCAAACTTTTCCTAAGAAAAAAAAGTTCCAGGGACGAAGAAAGAGAAGGAAAGGAATGGACGCCTAATCGAGGAAAAAGGGTCGCCCCTGAGGATTGTGATGGACAAAGCCGTGACCCAGGCTGCGAAGGTCTCTTCGGTGAATTCATTGACTTCATCTGAGTTGGCTAGGAATATCTGGGGCACATTTTCTGGTGTTGGCAGCGCCTAGGTATGCTTCTCTTTCTTGGGTACTCCCACCTCTTAGTTATCTTAAGGTGAATTTTGATGGCGATATGGCGATGGATAGAGCTTTCGGTGGAGTGGGCTTTGTTGTTAGGGACCATTATGATAGATTGATTGCAGCTGGAGGTCGGAGCACACCAGACTTGACTGTTGTTGGGGCGGAGCAACAAGCTGCCTGGAAGGGCATCCGGTATGCGAGATGTGTGCTGGGTGTCGACAAATAGTGCATTGAGGGAGACTCTGCCATGGTGATTGACTGGATACGGAAAGTGGATAGATATGGTGACGGTCACCCGTTGATTCGGGATATTTGCAGACTGGTTCAGGAGATGTTAGCTGTCCAGATTGGTCATGTGTATCATGAGGTGAGCAAAGCTACAGATTGAATCGCCTCATACGTGGCACGTCACTCTGAAGACGTCATCTGGACGAGTCTAGCAAGTGTTCTCCGCCTTTTGCATGTACCAAATCTTTGACTTAGCAGAATGTACCCTATCTTGATTTATTGGAAATGAAATGCCTTTTTGACCACCAAAAAAAAAAAAAAAAGAAGAAGAAGGACCTTTCTTTTCCTCCTTTCTGCTGGAAGCAAGCATGCAAGAAAGAATGCTCCGGTGGAGGAGGGATGGAATGATGGGTACAAATAGAGATCGGAGGGCGGAATGAAGAGGGATGGGAAGGGAAGGGAGACGTTTTAAAGAGGAAAGGGTGTGTCGAAGTGGCCATGTTTCACGGCTTAATTTACGCACGGGCGCACGGCGCCACCCATGGGTTTGCGTCCGGCATATAGTTTGGTCCGGTTTGCCGGAAACATATGATGCGGAATTACGCCTTTCAACAGGGAATGAGCTTCACTGGACAGGTATGCCGGCAGTTTTATCTTGTCCTTCCACTATTTTCTGCTGAACCTTCTCCCGGCTGCCACCGACAAAAGGTGGCTGCACGAATATGTAAAGAAAAACATAACCAGATGAGAACATCGGGCAAATTATTAGCATCCCACTTGTAGTTGCTTAAATACATACCAACTTCAGACACTACCACTTGTAGTTTGTTTAAATACATGATGCAAATAAAGGACCTGGTAGGCAATATTATTAGCATCTTATTATCCTGAAACTGTCCCTTGTAATCGCTTGAATGAATGACGTGAATGAAGATCTGGTAAGACAGTTTAGTAGCTAGCTGGAGACATGGATAGAGAATAAATCTAACCTTTCCTGTAAGCATTTCAAACAACAGGATGCCAACACTCCACCAGTCAGCAGCCTTATCGTGGCCTTTTCCGAGGACAATTTCTGGTGCCATATACTCTACTGTGCCGCACATGGAATTTGATCTAGTGTTTTCATCAAACTCCTTGGCGAGGCCAAAGTCAGTCAGCATGGCCAAACCAAAGCATTAGAAACATTTGATCAAGGTGATGTCAGACAACAGTAACAAGAGGGATGGAGAAAGAATGAAGACCACAAAAAATTGATGCTCACATGACCATCAGCATCCAGTAGTATGTTCTCAGGTTTGAGGTCCCGGTGCATTATACCATTTGCATGAAGGTGGGAAACAGCACACACTATTTCAGCTGTGTACATGCGTGCCAGATCCTCTCTGACAAAAAAAGGAGTAAAACCATAAATGAGTTTCATATATTTGATCATTCTTGAAATACCTGCAAAAAAAAATCAGAAAATAACATTCACCTGAACAGACCGTGATGATACAGCTGAAAAAATAAGTGTCCCCCATTTATAAAGTCCAGCACTAGATATAATCGGTATTTTGTCTGCATGACATTATACAATAACTATCAGTTAGTACATCTCATCAAAGTAAAGCATAAACCTTGACAATCCAAATAAAAAACCAATGACTTCTATGGATATATGCTAGCTGCTGCAGCTATATGGGGAAATCGGCAGAATAAAGAGTGAAGCCAGAGCCATAAGGCCTTCAGTATCAGAATTTGATAAAGGCATCACCAGGGCCAGGTGCTCTCCATAGCATGTTATAGGAAAGGTATGTTCAATTAAGTTGGCCTTTTTCAAGTGGAATTCCCACTAAAACAAGGTAAAAAGAATGCACTTCTTAATGTACTTCACCGCATAGTAAAAGATGTTAAGTCCATGGGTAATATACGAATGGTTTTGATGGGCGAGAGGTCCAACACAGGTTAGGCTCCTGGCTGGCAAGAAGAAAAGCTTCTGCTGATCAGAAATGACAGCTAAAATAGAATGGTTTTAATGGTCAAGAGGTCCAACAAAGGCTAGGCTCCCTGGCTGGCAAGAAGAAAAGCTTCTGCTGATCAGAAATGACAGCTAAAATATGATAAGGTGTATGCACACTCAAGAAAATCTATGCCTAACTGACTCAGCCAGCACGTCTAGAGACTGTTCGCAAGATATGTTGAGAGGTCTCACTCTATGCTAACATCAGCAGGTACCTTGAGAGTTTTCATTCTGCACCTAATATCTGCTGTGTTAACTCGTACTCTACTCCTTGTGTGATAGCCCAGCATCACTTGGGCTAATGGGCCAGCTTGAGAGGCTAGGACCCGTTGAGTTTCACATGCGCTGCACGTGAGGGGCGCAGGGAGGAAGACTCCGGTTGGGAGTCTTCTTCCTCCCCCGATTCCTGTGGACTCCGAGAGTCCTAGGGCGAGCTAAGCTTATCCAAAAATCTAGAAATTTCATCTATTTAAAGATCCTCCTCCTCCGCCATTGAAAGCCATCACCCATAAGTCCAAGAATCGGCGCCGATCTCGATGATTCTTCTCCGAATCTCTTCCTTGAATCCTCGCCGAGAAGGGTCGCTAAAACTTGTCGGACTGAGATAAGGGGTCGGACTTCTTCTTCTTATTGGTTTTTTGGCTTGATGGCTGAGGTCGCTGCTTGTTTCGGGCCAGAGAGCAACCGAAAAAGCAAGAAATAGGGCCATCCCTGTTTCCTTCTCTTTTCCTTGGGTTGCCCCGCCCCGAGCTGCAGCTCGTGCTTGGGACTGCCACTGTTGCCGTTGGGTGGAGGGATTGCTGTGGGCCACCGTTTTTGCTTTGAAATCCGGCAGGTGAGTCGCCGAAATGATTGTGAATAAGGTCTCCCCTATTTCACATTCTTTTCTTTTGTTTTGCTGGTCGTCACCGGGTGTGGCACACCGCCGTGGGTCGTTGGCCGCTGGGGGTCGCCGACCACGAGCGTTGAGAGCCTTCCTCTGTTTTGGGAAGGAGAGGGAAGGAGAAACAACCTCACGGCTCTCTTCTTCTTCTTTCCACATTTTCTCTCTCCACTCTTTTTTTGTTCTCTTCCTCTCTTTCTCTCTCTCTCTCTGCATGGTTCAACGGACGAGCAGGAGGGTCTCAGATGCTCTCTTGGTAGACCCAGGCTAACCACAGTAGAAAGTCTTGGACCAGTATTGCTGCGACCATCCGTCATAGTAGCCTTTACTCTGTCATTCGTCAACCCTCTTTGGACCCCCATCATCAGCAACCTAGCATGTTATCCTTGTCGTATTTGATACCTATTCCTTGATCTAATGATTTGGAAAACACTGTTTTGACTGATTTGGGCAATCGGGCACCGCTAGACTCTATCATCACTAATCTCTATTATGTTACTTGTACGATGATCTGATTTTTGTTTCATAAGTTGACTAGTTTCATTGGCTAGAGCGGTCCGATCCGGATCGTCGGACACTGCTACCTAGTCGATCATGTCTTTCCTTCACTCCAACTTTTATCGGCTATCATTGAACCCATAATTGATAACCCTTGATCTATTATCCCTTTCTTGATTGGATATATGTTGCTTGATCAGAAAAATTAAGTAACATTGTGTTGACCAATTCGAACAATTGGGCATTGTTATCTAGCTGGCCTCGTACTTCATTCTATATGTATGTATTTCCATTGTCGGTCCTAGTTTTATATGGAGGCTACAGTCATCCGGACAAGAAGCTCAAGGAAATTCTACACTCCAGTTCTAAATTGAGGTAAGGTCCTGACCCTTTATTTATTTTAATTTTTAATTAAAGGAGGATAGAAAATATAGGTAATTCAAAGATAAAAACTCTATAAAATTAGATAATTACCGAATAATTAATTCATTAATATGGTGAGTAATTGATAAAGGATAAGTTAGTTTTATATTGATATTAAATTAACTGGATATCTTAGGTGCGGATTAGCAGCGTTGTAGCTGCATTGGATTGCGATAGAGGTAAGAATGCTTGTATTTGATCGCCAATATATTTATACATGTTCATTGATTTGTACTGCTAGATTTACATTGTGAGATTTTCATCGTAAAATTTACATCGATAGATTTAGTTGGCATGAGATGATACATTTTATATGATTTCTAGTACGAACATACTTGTACGATTATTATATGTATCAAATATTGAAAACATGATTATATAAACAATGATATCTTGAATTTGTGAGAAATATTTTGTGTAAATGAAAAGTGATTTGACAAGAATAACATGCAAATTAGACGGATAAAATATGGTTTGGACTAACCTCATCATGGGATAGCCTTTACAAACTTATGCGTGAAATTTTGTTTAGCAATCTTGGACTGGGTCATAATCTTCGTTAGTCCAAAATTGGAAAGAAAATTGTTATAGAATCCGAAATTCAGATAATGAGAAACGGATGATAAGACACATGAAACCAATGTTGAATAAAAGAATTTATTTGCCGGTATGTCGTAATTTATCTCTTTTGATAAGCTGGATATTTGATGCATGTGTATGCGGACATTTGTTGGTTTGATTGAGTTATATTGGATGTTTAAAAAGAGGCTTCATAATTTATATTTTATTTTGGTGTTGCTTATTGCTATTTTCAAACTATATTATTATATTGGTGTGAATGTGCAGAGATTCTTACTACATTGTAAAGCTCATGACCCTCCTTTCCCTTTTCTTTTCAGAATTGTAGGTTGCAAGTTGCTTAGTACTTAGTTATGGTTGCTTGACTATGGTTGAGATTGCAGGAAAAAGGAATGAATAGATAGAGCATCATTGTTACAAGTTGGATAAATGGCTTTAATTCTATACAAGTTTGTTATTTGTCATGAACTAAGGTCATTATTGTTTATGGATACTGAGGTTGTGACAAATTTTCAGGTCTAGCAGATTCTCTAGAGCCCCGCCCTAGGGAGTATGCGGCCGTGTCACATGTCTAGACCCGAGTGTTGGGTTCGAAGCGTGACACCTTGGGACAAGTCAGTAGAATCAAGCATGCAACATACGCTTCAACCCTAAATAAAAACTTCTAATGATGGCTCTCTAAGGCAAAAATGAGGAATCATGTTAGAAAGTGCTTTCTGGCTTTCCAAAAGCTTTGCCAAATGGAGCCTATATCAGTTTATGGAATGAAAATCAGCAAGATGACACTTTTGGTTTCAAATACACATGAAAGAACACACATAAACATCACCTCTAAGCATAAAACTTTTGATCATATCTCCAAGTGCAACCTATTTAAAGATATAAATGTGGAAAGAAATAATTGGAAAGACATAATACCTGGAAAGAGTATCTGAGCTAGACAATGAAAGGATGATCAAGTTTTGTCAGTATATATCTCTCAGCTTTCATGTACTCAGCATGATTCTTTTCCATAATCTTATCCTTTCTCATGACCTTCATTGCAAATATTTCTGAGCAGCCCTTTTTCTTCACCTGAAACACCTTTCCAAATGCCCCTTGCCCAACAACCTTCAAAACTTCGAAATCATGAAGCCCTACATCCTCACTCTTCTCAGATTTAGTATCATGCTTTTCAGCACTGCAGATGGATAGCTCTCGATGTCCTGTCTCTGCAGAAGCACTCTCTCTGAGTTCCAATGAGCTCTCAGTCTCATGTAATGTGAACTTGCTGAGCTGCAAGGACTGACTAACACGAGATGTGGGCCCCACGAGAGAATGTGATCACTTGCAAATGACCACCGGGTCATCATAAACTTCATCATTTGAATCTGATGCAGGAAGAGAATTCTCAGAGGTCAGTTTATTTACTTCAGTCGAGGCTTGGACAGGGGCCAGACCAAATACATCAGAAAAATCGAACTCCATGTTCTCGGCAGGCACAACATCAGGGGGAGCCAGAGGAAGAAGTATCTGTCTCTTGACGGACTTGTCAACATGTGTCCTGGTTAGACCAGGTATCTGGGAGGAAACCATCTCTAAGAACACTAAGAAGATGGAAGATGTAGTATGAATAGTTGCAGACTGTTCCTACTAAGGCTGGCTCCCTCCACAAATCTCCGAGACAACAACCGATGAAGAAGGAATCCTGACAATGGCCTTGAACAACTGGAAGGTCACGTAAACAACAGAAGCTCCCAAGAATCCTGGGAGTAAGCAAACCAAAATCCATAAGTTGCCCTTGTTTCCCGATGTACAGGAAACAGTAGCTGCCACCATGCTTCTTGAATTCATCAAGAACAAGTTGACTGGAGCTGCCGAGCAAAGCAAGAAGATTATAAGTTATATGACATAACGACATCAACAACTAGCAGAAGCACTCTAATGTCATAAATGCAATAGTAGGAGAAAACAGAAATGCAGCAAACACTACCAAAATCCTACCAGACTACAACATCAAGTATGACAAGGGCTCATGATGACACTACACAAATCACAATTACTACTTCTGATCATGTTGTCATTATACAACAACATGCACACATAGCAGGTTCCTTTTCTGCATCCATGTTGTATGTGAACCATGTTCATGGCCATAGTCCTCTAAGAATCAGATGTTTCATGTGAGCCATATCGATGGTTGTAGTCCTTTGACAATCAGAAGTAGGAGGCACATTTTAAGCACATTGTGTTTGTCATGGTACACACTTCGTTGGGGTACTTTAAAGAAAAATATGTCTACGATCATGTACAAAAGTGGTAAGTGAGTCATGGGCTGAACCAAACAGTGAGCTTAGTAAAGCATGCAAGCGTATGCAAACAGATACATGGAAATAAGAAGAGAACAAAGAGCCAAAAGCAACAGAAGAATGAAATACTAGATAGAAAAAGAAAATCCATAATAAAATTCAAAAATATCTAGCACATGCTATGCTAGAGGTATATAACTCTTGTTCCATCAATATGAAATGGAATGATAACAACAAGGAGGGAGAATGAAACAAAGTGATGTTCAAACAAAAAATTGCATCATAGGTTATGGGAAAAACCACAAAACTAAGGCAATAATGATCTCCTTGCGAATGCTAACAAAACAAGCAGCCTATATAGATCCGGGTATTAAAGAGTTTGTGAGTAGTTAAATTATGACAACTTAGAGAAATAAATGATTGCATGAACAAACAACGCTTTAACATAAGGATGATCAGATCTGACAAGTTTTTAAAACCTAATAAACAACTTCATGTTTGTTGATTTGCAAAGATATGTGCATTGGCGCCTCACTGAAATAGCAAGTATGAAGTGTTTATGGAATGCCCATCTATAGTTTTACTCCCAAATAACTTGATGGATGGAAAAACAAAATTTAGATGAAGAGAGCAGGGGTGTCCAATTTGGCAAGAGAAAGTCATAGGAAGAATCTGCACCACGTAGATAAGAGTCAGATCTTAAAGCATCTCATATGCAACTCAAGATCTAATGTTTACCTTCTATACCTCAATTTTTCACCCAACCCATGCTAAAAATCCAAGGTAGATGGAAAACCTTTAGAACTTCCATTGTTCCCTTATGCATAAGTCATGCCCTTATGCCCAATTTGCTCCACAAACACCTCACCAGCTCTGGGGTGAAGGAATAGCAACAAGAAGAAGAGGTGGGGAAAGAAACACACTAAAGCCAAAAGCCCTCTTTCCAACCGCAATATCTAAATGACCACGCCTCTATTAACGGTTAACACATGATCGCTCACACTAACGACAAACCTTCATCTAGAGTAGTCACCTTTGCTCTTTCCAGGTAACCAAAGGCCATGAACATCCTGTCCACCGGTTGGGCAAAAAGGGGCATGCCAAACCTCCACAGATGCACCCCTCTCTAAACTTTAACCTGAAGTGCGATCAATTCAACAACACTGCTTCAAAATCTTCCCTTTTCTGTCGCGATCACTCCTAAAAAAATCTACGGAAAGAACTAACCGAATCGCAGGGATCTCCAAAGAACAATTTTTGAGGAAACTGGAAAGAAGAGAAATTTTATTAAATAAAAGAGAAAACACCTTCTTTGCTCCATTCTTCATAAAGAATATACAAATTTTCCACGAGAATGAGGTTACAGAACCGAAGGCACCATTATGAACCAGAATTTGTGTTTCAACTGTGCAATCCGGGAAAAAACAAAGAAACCCTCAAGAGTAAACGATGCTATGAAGTATTAATCAAATTAGATCAGATCACAACAATTTGGGGAATTAAAAGAACAAAAGATTCAAAATTTACCTACAAGAAAGCAAAACAAACACTATTAGACCGATCAGAATATAAATCTCACGTATGTAATTGAACTGAAGGCCGTTTAAAAGCCAAAGATCCCGATCCGATGCCCCAAAAACCCACAATAAATAGCGACGAAACGAAGAGTGGAAAAGAGGGCAAAATTTCTAACCTTGGAAGGGAGCGACAATCGGATCGAGGAACCGAGCGATTGCTCGACGACCTCCTCCCCCGATCCACTCCGGCGCTCTTATTCGTCGTGGCGGCCTTCAGCGAATCGATTAGCACCAATGAAGGACACGTGGCGCGTGTTGCCGGAGAATCCTTTCTCTCCGATCGGGCATTTCGTGAAATATGCGTTCGAATCGGCTCGCGGAATGCAACGCGAACATCGTGAGCCGTCCGATGGGGAATGCTAGACTAGATAATGCTGAGATACTTGGTGTACCCCAATTTGAAAACACTCAAGCCTACGCCCCCGATGGAACTTGTGGGGGCCATGTTGGGTTGGGCCGCGTGCTAGTGAATGGGTATGGCATTAAGCGTCTTGAAGAGTATTTCTTTTTTCTTTAAAGTATCTTACAGCATAATATTTTTGTCATAGATAAGATAATTTATATAATTGAGTTGGATTTATGCAAGATAGTGGTTGTTTAAAAATAATGGCAGAGGATGGTGCAGTGCAACCATTTAAACTATGGCCACCCTCAAAAGATCAAAGATGTCATTATCAATCATTATGTTAGCATGGATGCATTCAAATTGCTACGAGTATACTTGCTCGGATGAATAGTTTTGTTAGACTCGTCCATTTTCTTATTCCATTTTCAAGTAATTTTTAAAATGTTAGCAACTTTGGTAAACGAAATAAGAAGTACACCCCATTCATCTTTCAATCATATCCATCTCTTGTAACAAAATTTTGTGAGGATGGTTGCAAAAGACTGTGCTACAATACGTGCGCAAGAGAAATTACTTCAATGTCAAATTGAAAGGATACTCTTAAAAGTTATAGAAGTCGAAGTAATGATGAATATTAGAAGACCATAAGCGGCTCTTGTCATGGGTGCAAAGCATCGGGAGTAGCTAGTTAATGTTCTTCATTTATTATTAAGTCCATTATGAAACATTGGATGGAAATGTATATTTTTGGAGATTCTATTCTAGCCCAAGTTGACTAGATAAGTTAATTTAAAATTAAAAACATGGCTGAATATGAATTACTCTACCAGCATGGTGATCGGAACCATGTCAAGTAATGTGCAGAATTATTCCTAGGTTTCTATTATCGTCGTCATTATTATCATATGTCCATTAGAAAAGAGATACTTCAATTAATTATTAACATTCGTAGAAAAGAGATACTTCAATTAATTAATTAACATTCTTAGTGTCTAAGACTAGGGCTATTAATGAATAAAGCTGCTCGTAAGCTAATAGGGTTTGGTTTGATATTTGCTCATTCAAAATCAGCTTTGCTGAAAAACAAGCCAAGCTCAATCATTTTTTAGAGTTGGATTTATAGGCAATTTGAGCCTCAACAATAGGTCTATCCAAAAAGAACTAACGGAAAAGCTAAAGTCAAAGCTCAGCCGAGGCAAGCTTGAACAATTTCAAAACGTGGATTGGGCTCAAGCTCAAGTTGAACCCTAAACCATACCATGCATCATACTAGCATGTTCATTAAAAAGGATGCTCGTAAAATATCATCTTCTTGATTACTTTTTTTTTTTTTTTCACACCGTTCATGTGCTTCACTATTCCAATTGCTAATAACCTAAATTTGTCATCTTATTTTCAATTATCTCAACTTGTCCATTTTGCAATGCAATAGAGTATTGCTCTGTCAATAGTGGGCAATGGTCAATTTATTAATTTTTCAAATATTTATAACTAAAGAGGTGGTCTTTTATCAAAAAAAAAAAGAAAGAAAGCAAAACAGTGGTCCCTATGTTGCATAAATAACAATAGCTACCTCTTGTCTTGCAAGCTGTTGTCAATAATGCAACAATATCATCCACTTGTATTACTGTTCATTAATGGAGGAATGATCCATACAATCATGGCTAGAGCTGCAATATGGTCAACATAATTCATATGGATCCAGTTCTCTACATGATAGTAGGTTATAAAACGAGGGTGGATAGAAGAGGAGCTTGCAGTAATGGAGTCCATATCTAGCAAAAAAAGTTTAATTAGATTACATTAGTAGAATTAATGGTCTACATAAGGGGCTTATATGCAACATATTCTTTCAAGGATTTCATATAAAAAATAGTTATGTCAACCTCGAGTTGCTGCCAGCAATTAGTTTGTCAATATCAATTCAAATATATCATAAGAATTTTTTAAAAATAACACAATATATAAAGATAAGATTTTTATATAAATGTCACAGTTAATTCACACGAGAGGCCAATAGAAAGTCGGTCAATAATTACGTGACAAGGATTTGCATGGGCGTATAAGAAGTCTGAACAAATTTCGGCAAATATATGCCGATTAAAGTCCGCTGAACGGTGTACGGACTCCGGTGGAGGCTATCTTAGGTTTTTTGTCTTTCCGTCTCGCCTGTCCTGCGCCCAAAACCATTGCGGGGTTCAAGGGCTTCGTCACTCCACGGGGCTCAACCTTCCTCCGATCTCGGACGCTAGGATTTAGCGATGTGCGATTGCTATTCTCTAGCTCCTTTGTCGCACGAATTCGGAACCCTAGCTCCAAGAATCCGTGGAAACGAGCTCTCAGGACGGATCAATGATCGAATCCTTGCACACCGGTGGAATTCACGCGACTCGGATCGAGAAACCAATCGACAAGGTAGAATCTTGTCTCAATATATCTTGAGAGATGGTTTCAAGCCAAGAAGCAGTAGTACTGGGCTTTCAAGAAAGGCTTCTGGTGGATTTCTTGGAACCTCTAAAAACTGCGGTGCCGCGCGAATTAGATCGAATTCTGAAGGTATTAGCGGTAATTCAGGTGATAACAAGCCCAGGAAGTACGAATCATTTGATGAATTCGTTGACCGACGGTCGAGCAGTAAAGATGGCTTGAATCCGGCAACTGAATCAGGGGATAAGCAAGAAAGTTCGAATATTGGTGATTCGGTCCCATCAAGTTTCGATTTTCTTGAGTTGAAGAGGGAGTTAGAGAAAGAGGAAAAAGAGAAGGGCATGGAAGATCTAAAGGAGGATGAGTTGATTCGTTCTGAAGGTCCGGGGATTGACACATTGAATCACGAGGAAGTGGAAGGTCTTGTTGGGCAGCTGGGCGTGAAAGGTGGAAGGAAGCTGATGAGAAGATCGAATTTATTAGCGAAGCAGGTGATTAGCATTCAATCTGCTCGTAGTTTGGGATTTGTCTCGCAGCTCTGGGTGGACACGAGATCAGTAAGTGAGTGTTATTATTCAAACAATTTTCGTGAAGAAACAATTTAGATCTTTTCATTTTTTTTGTCAACAAATGAGATGCATTCACTGGCTGGCAACAGGTGTGTTAATATTCAAATTCAATTAAAAAATGGTGATGGAAGTATTCCAACTTGTACACATGCTTTAACTTTTAATTTTCTTTTCGAAACTTGTCATGAATGATGGTCATATGTCAGCAGATTTTTCATCTATGTTGTTCTGTTATCTTCTTAGTCATCATATTTTCCTTCTGCTTGCAATACAGATTTATAAAGGAAGCCACTGAGGCTGCTTTTTGAGGTTCACTCACTTATTTTTTTTTCTATTCTTGAAAATTTAATTCAGTGGGTCGTAGTTTTGGTTGAAGTGAGGCCAAATTTGCTATCTGGAGAAATTGAAAAGTTTTTTCTTGAGGATATATGTCAGGTAAATTTTTAATTGAACACGTGCTACTGCTTTGTGTGATGTTGCATGGAGCATAACTGCTTTTTTACCATTGTGTTCATAAAGAATCTAAAGGTCTTCCTTGATCCATTCATAAAAAATGTAATATTTCTGCACAGAGTTTCAATCCACAAGGACCTTCCAGGTCAGTCCATGATTGGTAGTTGGTTTGTTCCATGCTGCCTTAGGGACATGTTTAGAGTCTAGATTTATTTAAGAAAAGGTGTTATTGGTACAACAATAGTTTCATAAAAACAAACATGAGAATAGTTCCACTGGGTGACTTTAAAATAACAATATACTCCAAAAAAATCAATAAGATCTTCTCTAAGGGAACCTCAATGGTATTGCGATGGGTAATTACAAAGCTGTCAGTACAAGTTAATTGAGTTAGATCAGTCAAACACATCAGAAGGATCATGAAACATAGATTTCATAATTTTTGCATCCAGAAAGTCATATAATTATGACAATTTTTTAAAGCAGTTTTTTATAGATTGTATAGTTTTACATGATTATTTGGTTTATATGACATTGGTAGTTCATCTCCTTAAGCAACAGGATATGCGAAATCTGGGCTCTTTCTAGAGCATCTTGATTCAATAGCAGCAGTACATCTTGTCAGTTGTACAGACAGATATTTTTGTTATCATATATCTGATATGGTCATGTTACATTATTTGCAGATAGGGGATGTTGTGCTTGTCAAGGATGAGAGCGTGATGGAAAATGAACTTAAAATGATAGGCCTGGAGACATTGGTATGTCAGTTTGTTTTCCTAATAGAACTCAATATTTATGAGCCCTCAGATTTTTTTTCACTGGCAAGTAGCAGTATTAGATACTGAACCAACATTGTCCAAGGAATTCTGCAGTGCTAAATTATCCTTTGAGACTCTTTCTGATTTCATTGTATTTTGTAACAAAATTATCTTATGCATTTTGTGACTTTTCCTTGTGACTATCACCTGTCACTTCCGTAATTCTTTTCTGCTGCATTTAGGTGACCAGGATATTCTTTGCCCAATTGTTGATATTGTTATTCCGTTACATGTTAATGGTATATTTAAGATTTTCTTCGGATATGATAGTTTGTGTAGTTGGACAGTCAAACCTGCTTTGGTGCTCCATCCCAGGGATTCATTCTGCTTCTCATATCCAATTTAGTTATTTCATTCCTGCTTCTGGTTGTTCCTTGTACTGATAAAGGGATGAAGTTTGATGCACTTATAAAATGGTCTACTTGATAGAGATTTAGCACATAGAAAGTAGGGGTGGCAATCGGATCGGGTCAGGCATAAACAGGTCGGGTCAAATACAGGTCGGGTCAGAAAACTATAAATCTGAACCCGACCTGTTTATTAAACGGGTCAGGAATTGCAAACCTGAACCTGACCTGTTTATTAAACAGGTAACCCGACTCGACCCGTTTAACCTGTTTAATAAACAGGTAACCTGTTTACCCAACCCGACCCGACCTGTTTAACCTGTTTGCCCAACCTGACCCGTTTAACCTGTTTATACCTGTTTAATCTGTCCAACCCAACCTGTTTAACCTGCCCAACCCGACCTGTTTAGACCCGTTTAACCTGTTTAGACCTGTTTAACCTGTTTAACCCGTTTAACCTGTTTAACCCGTTTAACCTGTTTAACCCGTTTAACCTGTTTAGACCTGTTTAATCTGCCCAACAGTTAAACGGGTTAAACGGTTTAAACGGGTCAGACATCTAAAATCCGTATCCGACCCAATTAATAAACAGGTTAAACGGGTCGACCTGTTTACGACCCGAACCTGTTTAGGCCAAACCCAAACCTGTTTATGGCGGGTCGAACACGGGTCGGGTTGGCGGGTCGGGTCATATTTTGCCACCCCTAATAGAAAGGAAGTGGATGCTTTTTGTCAAACAAAGTAGTATTAGCAGAATGGTTGAGGCTTGATGGATCGATATTCTGAAGGCTTAATCATGGCATTGATTTTTTTAGTAAAACAATGGAAAGACCTAAAGCCATGCATGTTGGCGTAACCTTTTGTCAGAGAATAGTTTCTTTTCTTTGATATCCCTTGAAATCAAATTTCATAATTCTGTATGGGCTGAACATGATTGGAAGGTTCTTTTCCTAACTGTATTAAATAATGATTGGACAAATAGTGAAATTTTAATGATGATGTCATGGATTGTTAAATAAAGGTTTTAATACTTCAGTTCCGTGTCAGTTTGGTCCAATCCCAGCCTAAAAATTCAACAAAAGAACAGAAGACATCCACATAAAAACATGAAACAAGAAAAATTAAAGTGGGTGAATTTACTTAACTTTATGCGTCATGCAATGGGGATAACCAAGAAGATAGTAATTTGAAAGTTTGAACCGCCTTTGTTTTTTAGGTTTTTCAAATGACTTGATCCAAGCTGATTTGATGACATCCATCTCAACTGAATTCTTACAATTATAACCTGAGTCGAGCTATTTATTTAGTTCAAACTCAGCTCATTCAGTTCCCAGGTCAAGATGGGTAACATCAGGCCTCTGCAGGTTTTGGCTTTGTTATTAGCCTTCACATGCAGGTGCCTGCACTCAACAAGATATCCATGGTTGGTGGATAGTTATGATTCCAGCAAATGCCAAATTCAAGAGGGAGCACTTGATGGATGACCATGATCCATCAAGCAAGGAAATGTTTTGTACGGGGAATGCACATGACTACTTTGATAGGAAAAGAATGTGGAGATAGTCATGAGGGGTGAGGAAACTCTTGTTATTTCTTTCTTTATTTCTTTTTTTTTTTGGTTCCATAGAACAGGGTGAGAGAGATTTTATTTTTCATAGAATGATTGAAAGAGTTTGCTAAGCCTTAATTTTTTCCTTTTTTTTATTTTAAAGCAGTATTTTCTCATCTTCCTAAATAAAAATAGATAAGATACAATATATTCGTTTTTTCTCTCCTCTATTCTTTATATATATTTTGTACATATGTTGAGACCTGAGTTAGTTCCTATCATTTGGGTTATTTCCTTGAACGGTTATTGGATCGTATATTAAAGCCATGTTGCAAACTGTTACATATCATCATTGTATAGTTGTCTTCAAATTTGTCATTATATGCAAATCATCTTTCATGTCTATTTGTATCAAAATGCATATATATTGGAATTAGGCATTTAATTACTTGTTCGATACATAATTTCCAAGTGTGGAAGTTTGGTCCTTTGGTATATTCAATTACATTTCTGCTGTGGTATTTCTTCAAGGAAATTAATTTTTCTTGTCCTTATCAAAAGATATTGGTTTTGAGCCTGTGGAAAAGTCAATTTGTTCTGATGAATATTCAAATCATGTTCTTCAGTTTGTTGCACAGCTTTGTAGGATTTCTAT
>NW_024069518.1:27500-39908 GCF_009389715.1 Phoenix dactylifera
TTCCTGCTTTTTCAGACTTGAAGCCATTGTTGTCCTGAACAATAAAAATATGATAATTATTTTTAAAAAAAGGAGAGAATGTTGAGCACTAAAATCAACTCCAAGCTAGATGGTAACACCATCAAAAGAATTTCTATAAATAAAATTACACCCTTTGGAAAGGTAACCAACCTTGTCTACCTGAACATACCATATCCTTGATTTCTTACCTTGGTTTATGGACATATACCTGAAAAGAATATGAGGTATAACCTTATTCATCAATTACAGTGCTCTTTTTACTAAAATCAACGTAAAAGATAAGACTAGAAATTATAACTTGAGGTCCACTTGGACTGTGCAATGAATATCTGATCCTAGTCTTGTCTGATTCCCTTGGTTTTGGATTTTAATCCCATTTCAATTGCTTCTTTAATGCAGGAATTCATCAAAATGGGGGCATCTGTGATTTTTCTTTATTTTTTTATTTTTTGATAGCAGATTTTGTTGGCCATGATCATAAGCTGTCACATGTTTCTCGTCTTCACATGGAAACCTGGGAAAACCATCTTGCATAAACAACTAAATATTGACTCTAGATGCTTCATGTTGGCTCTTGCTTGGTTGATTCTTTTGTACTCAGCATTAATAGATCTGTATGGATTTTGTTAATGTGATGGCAATTTTTTGCTTTAAAATGATCGTCTTTCCATCAATTATTTTCTCATAGATGGCAGCGTTGTCACCATTTAGCAATCCTTTAAAAGTGCTTATTTGGACGAGTTGAATCTTATATAGGATTTTGTAACATTCTTGCTTGTCATATTCTTATTGCTGATGAATGAGTTACTCGTATGTGAGTTTAATGTCAAACAAATAAATAAATAATCATTCTCTTGTGATGACCCTAATGTTTCGCTTATGGAAGAGTCAGAGAAGTAGAAAAGCTCTGTTTTCTTTGATTTTAGACTTTCTTGACCTTACGGATGACAATTGGAATGAAAATGGAAGAGAAAAAAGAATACTTGATCAGATGATATTATGCATCCTTTTCCAATGCCTTTAAATTATTGTTTATGGAACTTTTATTGTGTCACTATAGTGTGCAGCATAAACATATTTAATCTGTTTCTGTTCTGGGGTGTTTATCTGCTTGAGTCGATCTAGGTGGCTATTTCTGATCCATGCACTGCTTTTCTGAATAGCAACCGTTTATCATCAGTTATTGCAGTCTCCATATACTTTTTTACTTCTTGCAACAAAACGTGTTATAAGCATTAATGCAGTTTCACTGCTGTTTCATCCTAGGGGTTCCATTCCTAAGGTCTTAATTGCTCATGTAGTTGGCTTCTTATGAGCTGTTGAAGGGGCAGTATATGTGCTCGTTGGTAGTTGATGTTTCTCATTATTCGGTTGCATTGCTTTATCCATTGAGAGGAGCTGCAATAAAATTTTCACTTATAAAACCATTATTCAAAGTTTTGAAGTGAAATGATATTTTGTTTGTTGTAGGGTATTTGGGATACTCGAAGGGTGGATATATCCAGAGATGAGATAGGTGAGGATCCTGATTTTGGAAGAAGAAGAGCATGGTCAGTTCACAGTCAAAGCAGTAACAAAACTTTTACGCGCCAGAAGTTCCCTCGGAAAATGAGAGATGTAGAGGATGATTGGGACCTTTCCAATGGACTATTAACAAGGTTTACTATTTTTACATTATTAGATTTTTTTCTTATCATCTTTTATCTGATGTATACTTGAGTTATTTTTTACATGCTTTGATAATAATTAACAATATGATTTCCATGTGTCCATTTATTATTGGTTACAAGATTGTTAACTAATATTGTCTTGTATCAGTAGACATCTGTACTTATTGTACAAAATGTTTGATACTGAAGCAAAGGTTGCTTGCCGTTTTCTTTTGTATTGCATGTCCAAACGTCAAATGTGGATGGTGACTTGGCAGAAACACGAAATATTTTTCTTAGTATGATGGAGGAGTGACAAAGGGACCTGCCACTGAATCTTATTTATCATGTTTTTGTATTAGGACACAGAATGGTAAGCGTCACTATATTGAAATATGAAATTTAGATGTTATTATTATTAGGGAACTATGGAGAACATGTCATCTCATTTTCATATAGGGACCTAACATGATTGTATGGTCACTAAATAAAATTTTAATTTTTAATTCGATATAATTAGTGAGTTACAGACTTATTACTAAATAAAATATGAAAATTTCGGTCATATATAATTAATGAATGATATAGGACCTTGTCATCGAATTCCATTTCTCATGTTTTATAGTGATTTCGAAGTGATTCTGTCCCTCGCTGTGTAGAATCATGAAATTTGGACTTCCTTGCAACTAGTGAACTAAAGGCCATGTCATCATCCCATTTTGATTATAGAAGGATTCCATGATTAGTATAAAAAATATTTCGGTCTTAATATAATTAATAAACCATAGTGAGACATGTCATAAATCTTATTCCCATTTACGTAGTAACCTTAGATTTGATTTTCTAGTGATTTTGTTTATGGACACCATATCGAAATATGAAATCTGGGTCTTGATATAATTAATGACCTAAGAGACGCCAACCAGCCTTAGCCTAATTGGTGGTTGGTACCTGCGACGTCTAAATCTCAAACCATGTCGGAAGCATTTTAAATAATAAATAATATAATAATATAATTTTGGTTGGTTTTTAAAATTTTTTGCTTATTAATTTAAAATATAATTATAATTCTTCATTCCTAAACGTGCATCTGCACATAAATTGTATGGAGAGCATAGTTCTTTCGGGAAGGTTGATTTCCAATATTTAAATAATAGACGGGACTCATGAAATAATAGACGGGATATGGTGCTTCTTAGTAAATCTAGATAGGACAGTATCAAGCTTTTGTATTTTTACATGAGGACAGGCATCAAGAATCTTGTGTTTTGAAACATGTTGAAAACCTTATGTCTTTTAATATTAATTATCAATTAATATAACATTTTGAAAATAAAACAGGTAATCACACGGAAAGATATAAAACAAACATATTCTACATAAAGGAGAATATATTTTATAGCCAACAAATAATTATATTCTATATAAAAAAATATTTTTTGCTATATTTTATAACAAATAAATAAAAAGTATTAGAATGAATGGCCCATGCAGGTCTCGAACCTGCGACCTTCGCGTTATTAGCACGACGCTCTAACCAACTGAGCTAATAGGCCAGGTTGAATGTTTAGGTGTGATCAAGATTAAAAGAGCATTTAGATTTTATTAATGTGTAAATAGTCCATGCAGGTCTCGAACCAACTGAGCTAATTGGCCGTGTTAAGTTACAAAATGACCGCATCATGTAATCTCTTTTCAACTTGTAGCTAGCGTACAATCTAACCCATCCTAGCCAATATGAAAATCCCAACTTGGCAACTAGATAACCACCTATCACATTTTATTGAAACCAGTCTTCAATTTAGATGAACCTTACACTTTACGCATGTTAGATCCCAATTTTGCAACTAGATGCCCTTATGCTTGTCACATTCTATTGAAACCAGAGCTTTGATTGAGATGAGACTCTTATAAACATGACTTTTTTTTGCTACTCAAGTAGTACGGAACTAAAGTGGTTCCTGCCCCCATCCACCCCCTAATAGTACCCTCTAGTGGGAAGGGTCGTGCGGAGAAATTTTGGCGGGGCTCTCAATAAAAACACTAACTGTTAGAGCATAGAAATGGACGGCCCCCGTTACGAGATATTGTCCGCTCTAGAAAAGGGTCACATAGGTACTTCACCCCCACACGGTTTTGTCCCTTCGGTGCGACCTTCGCCGCTATCAAAAGGGCCCTCGCAAAGGAAAGGGAATGAGATCCTTATAAGCACGACCTTTTTCCGCTACTCAAGCAGTAAGGGACTAAAGTGGTTCCTGCCCTATCTGCCCCTCAATAGACCTTATCATTTCTATTGTTATATTCCAATTGTTATCATACTTGTCATAACACCAGCCATTCTAGTTATAAATGTGGATGGTGCTCTAATATTAGGATCCTTTCGCCTCAACACTATTAAAGATGGAAATTTCATGTTGAATGAACATAAAAGCATATTAAAAGCTTGCTTGTACAAGATGACTTGATTAGTAAAGTTTTATGAAGGCCTTGGTTCTACTTTGGGACAAAAGGAAGGATAACTATGCTGGCCGACCAGAAGATGCTATTAAGAATCAGAAATTTCAAGGCGTACCCATCTTCTGTAATCCCAAGTCTTATAAGGTCTATCAAATCTAGGTTTACTTGCCATGGTAGGGCCGTAGGTGGTTTGGTTCTGTCAGCCCAAGTGCACCCCGATGGACGAGGCAACCCATGGTTGTGCGCCCACCATTATTTCAATATGCCATCTTTGTGTTATATAACGCATGCAACCAACCATCCGATGTTCGATAACATGAACGCTATTTAAACTAAGAGATGCATCTAGGGTTTGATTCCCTGGTTTGTTTGCCTATGGCATTCCCTATCATTTCCTTCCTGTTAGAGTTGGCCTTTGATGCTTGCAGAGGGAAAAAGAAAGCCCCTGCCCTGGCATCTTGTGGGTTGCAAAGTGCAGCTATTGCGTTGCCCTCTTGATGTGTTTCTCTACTACTTTTGCATGCTTCTTCGCATTGTCTAGATGGCCAAACCTTTGAAAATATTATTGCTCCTCGGCAACTAAAATCGACTTTCAGGGTGCACAATTGTAGGTCATTAGCCAGTACAAACAATGAGCTGCATCCTCCCTTGAAGCACGGCAGCTAGGTCTTATCTTCGCATATTTGGAAACTGCTGCATTTATCCTCATGCATGAATCGTAAGCATTTCAATATATTTTCTCTCTTGAATCTCAAGCAGCAACACAAAAATTTGCAGAATTCATTTGTAAACTTCTTTCTTTAGCAAAATTCTTTTTTGAAAAAGAAAGTAATATGTGAAATTCTTCTGACTTTTTTTTTTCTTTTTTTTGAGAATAAGATGGAGGTGCCGCCAAAAAAGTGGCGTGAGAACCACAAATTAAAACACTTGGGGGAAGGCTACGATCGGCTAATACCAAAATCTCTCCCATAAAAAAGGATTGGTATTAGGCTACGTCCTACCAATTTGCTCTCTAAGTTCATAATTATCGGAGACCATAAAGAGACGGAGGAGTAGAAAATTCTTTGATGAGATTCATTTATGAAAAATGATCTTTCGCCGAGTCTCGAATTTGTTTTGAAAAAAGAAGTAAAGTTTAATAAATTTTCAGTGATGACATGAAATATTATCAATGTAGCTTCCAACCCAGTTTCTTTTGCATCGATGGTCACGAGTCTTTATTGAACTTGTCCAGATTGCATCCTCTACCTCTTGCATTCCATGAGATGGCTTGATAGGTGATGCTTCAAACTTGAGATGAAAAAGGTACAAGCATGATTTCTTCTGGTCAAAATAGAAAAGAAAAATTCTCAATTAAGTCTATCCTACGACATGTAGCCTTTTTTTTGATGGTAAGAGAAAGAGAGATTCACATGCGCTTTATTTATTCAGGTTTAAATGCTTAGAAATGCATATCCGGGATTTGATATAGACTATTATAGATGCATCCAAGACTCATTGATCATTCATTAATAAAGTCTTTTTGCAGGATGATTAGAGTACATGCAATTAAAAATCTCAACGCAAGATAGTGCAATTACTACTCATCTCAACGATTACAAAGCTGGTATGATAATTTAAACTCTAGGGAAGTACTTGGAAACTTGTTCAAATTGCCAGGACCCGGCTAGAGAAAGGAAGCCCCAATTCACATGGGATAAAACAATCCCCGGAGGTTTTTCTTTTTAATCCCGAGGGATCTCCGAAGTTGACAAACATGCCCCATTTTTTTTTTTTTTTTTTCATTTCAAGATAAGAAGGGAGCATTTCTTTCAATATCATTCTTCATTTGGTAATCTGGCAGGTCGCCAGTGAACCTTCGAGGCTTCAATCAATGCGTGGATGGGTCCATTCCATACCGGTCCATCCCCCCAATCGACAGTTCACCTTCCAAGTTCCAACTATCCCTTCCCAGTTCCTATCCCCATTCCTTCTACTGTTCCCAGTTATCCAGGATATATATATATATTCCGCTGGCGGCGTCTCATCTCGTGCCAAGCCGGCCCCGCCTGACGAAAGCCCTGGCAATTCCAATAATTTGTTTCGAAGTTTGAATCTCCCGCGCCTGCACCGCGCTACAGCGCCGCTCCTTCCGCGCCACTCGCCCTCAAAACGCACAAAAAGCCGCGGGCCCCCCCGCCCGCGTGACCCACGGCGCCAGCTGTACTTTCTCCGAACTAACCCTCGTTAAATTTCAAAATATCTGGTCAATTTTGGGGCGATCGACGCGTAATCGGACGGTCGAGGCAGCATGTTGTCAACCGCATTGATGAGCCCGCGTGGGGATCCTGCAGGCGCCCGAGTTCCTAACAGCTCATTCCTTAATGAGAAAACATAAACACGGATTTGTTCTAAAATAATCACATTGGAGTTACAAAACCGACATTTAATGATGGGCAATTTGGTCATCATGGCTCGATTATATAACACCGACATCCCACCGCTTCAGGCGGAGTGCTTCGTTAGCTTTTTTCCTTCTCTGTGAAGAGTTGTGGCTCTTCTGGTCCTCGGTGTTCTCCGATTCCGGCTTCCTTCTTCGGTGGAGTGAGAGGTTGGAACCCTGGGATCATCAGATCGGACGGCGGTTCGGCCCGGAAAACAGAGTTGAGAACCGTCTCTTGGATAGGATCATAGGAGGTGATTTCATCTATCCATTTTTCGGAGTTAAATCTTCGATTTTCTTTCTCCCTCTTTTTATATGCAGTGTTACTTGTTTTCTTACCCGGGTTTAAAATCCATACGTTTGATTTCAACCTCCAACGTAGTATTATTCAAGAAGGATTTAAGAAGGGCGACTATTTGCTTAATTTTTTTTTTTGATAACTTGATAACATGACCAAGATACTGTTTGTTTTTTTTTTAAAAAAAATGTCGATCCTATTCATTGACTTCTTTTTATTAAATTAATAAATATATTTGCTGGCTTTCAGGTGGAAGCTCCTGGAATTAGCTGGATCTCTCTCACTACCGCTAAGCGTTTGCCGGAGAAGATAAACAGGTAATCAATCCATCCCGTCAGGAGAGACGCTGTTTGCTTTCTGCTACCTGTTTAATTTATTAATAATTCCTGCATTTGACGCACCGAGATTTCCACGGGAGGGTATATTGGTAATTTTACATTATGGTCAAGATCATCCTTTCATCATTTTTTTAGAACATATCTGGATCTGATACAAGCACGTCTCATCATAATCTTCCATAAAATTTAAAGGTAAACCCGAGAGGGAGAGGGAGAGGGGGAGAGAGAAAGAGAGAGAGAGCTATTCATTTATTTCGACCCATTGACCAAGAGCTGCTCAATTAGGTCGGTGCACATGTGATCATGGATCATGAAACTAAACTCTCTCTTACGAAAGCAAGTCCATTTACTTGGATCTTAAATAAGCTTTTTGTACCATCATCGTCACCTCAAGTTTCAGACCTTCTCTTTTTAACAAGGATCCGTGTGTTGAATAAGGTGTCTTCTGATTTATACCTGATAACTGCTATGAATAGCCTGTTTGCGGTGTAGCTGGACTAGCCTAGGATAGGAATAATTGGATGCCTTGTTTCCTGTTCTTGATCTCAATTGAACTTGGTAATACTTTGATTTGGTTGTTTTAATATCTGTTTTCTAAACGGCTGGATGTGACTTGTTTTGATTTGTTCTATCCGAGTCTTATCCTCTACCTTATTTTCGTGAATGTCTGCATTGTAATACTAATTTGGTAGAAGGTGTGCTTTTTGCCTGGTGCCGTTTGGAATTTTCTGAGATTTGGTAGCATGAGCACAAGACTGGGTTTTAATTTCCATTTGATATTATTTAAGTGTCATATGATATTTTCTTGAGCATACTGCTACCCCGAGGATAACACTAAATCCTTTAGCTGACCTATCAACTATGAGAGAACATTATCTGTTGTTTGATTTCAAGTACTGCTTTGTTTATTCCTTGAGAGCAGAGATCAATGAAATTCCATACCGCCTTATAGTTGCTGGCCGATTTTTCTTCTATATGGGTGGTCTTTGAAACTTGTATTTGTGGAGGTTGGTTTAGGTTGTTGTTAAATTTGGCTCCTTTTTCCCCTGAGAAAGTCCTTAAGTTTGGTCCTCTGGCTTATTCTATGTGTCTTGCAGATAATATTATAGTAGTAATTCCCTCTGTGAAATCTTTCCTTTTTCTTTGTCTTTTGGACCTCTTCTATGCATAGATGTTGCTGAAGGATTGCTCCTTATTGCATTAACAGAGACCATCTCAATTTTATGGATAAATGTCGCCTTAGTTTTTGTTGTGTCTTGCTGTTTCTATTTTTTATCTTTGTTGTTGTCTTGATTCATTGTGGTTACACTGTTGTAATTTAGGTTTGTCATGCTGTTTGTTTGTTGCACCATTTGTGTCCCTCGGTCAAATCAGTTTAACTTGTTATGTTTGATCACTTTGTTTCTAAGATTCTGGTGTGGATTACATGCTATGTACTAGTGTCACTGGGGCAGGTTCTGTATTTTTCTGGTCCACTACATTTCTTTCTTCTGTCATATTATGTGAGTTGCTTCTGCTCATAAAGCAAACTAAACTGTGTTCCATGGGTCTTTACACGGAAAAAATATACCTATGCCGTATGATTTCCTTTATGGATGCATATATCATTATTTTGTTACTAGAGCACACTATTATGCCTACTGTTGTAGAGAAATTTGAGACTTTCTGGATACAACCTGCACACAAACTCATAAAAAAAATAATTTTTATATTTAATAGTGAGATCAAACATGCTGGTGCTCTAAACTGTCTGAGAATGCACATGTGCTTGTGCGCATGTCTGTATGGTTTTGTATGTTTAGCAGTTATCATGATATCATTCTGTATTCATCTCCACTATTTTCACATCAAGCTAAGTTTGACCATCTAATATTAGCACGAAGCATGCCGTATCTACTCAGTTGGCTCAGTTACAAGTCAATTGTATGTCTATCCATATACATACAAGCATGTATACATATGTTCTTGGGAAAAAAGACCTTATGCCATACCATTGACCATTATGGTTAGCTGTGGTTGAAGTTAAGAGACTCATTTTTTCTAAATGCACTATTTACTCATTCTTCACATGCCAATTTTTATTGGTTATTATCATGTCTTGCAGCAGAATCTGCAGTCTTTTCCTAAAACTTCCGTTGAGCGAATCAGTCTTGCTGGTTGTTAAAGATGAAGCGGATGGCATCTAAAAATCTCACTCATGGTGGTGGAATAGTCATATAAGTCCCAAAAACTCTAAATGGCTCCTGGAAAATCTTGAAGGTGAGTGTTTAGCTATTTTGCCTTTTCCTTCATGTGCTATATTGTTATAAAATTCTTCTGGTGCAAAGTGTATCCTGTATATGCTAAGGAAAATGGTTTAATAATTGTATTCATGTACTATTTTGAAGAATATCTGATTGGATCAAATGGTGCATCATCTTTGTCACTTAGATTACACTTAACCATCCTATGCAGAGATGGATAAACGTGTCAAGGAAATGCTGAAACTGATTGAAGAGGAGGGGGATTCTTTTGCAAAGAAAGCTGAGATGTATTATGAAAGGCGCCCGATGCTTATCTCTCATGTTGAGGACTTCTACCGCATGTACCGTGCCCTAGCCGAGCGTTATGATAATGTGACAGGTGAGCTGCGCAAGAATGTTCCATCAGAACTTCAATCTCAAGGATCTGGCAATGGATCTGATTTTGGTTCTGAACCGCCTGTGTCTCCAACACTCTCTCCTGAGCTCACTCCTGAGCGCAAGCCACCACGACCTAAGCCAAGCCCAAGAAGTTCTGGCTTCCATTTATTTGTTGGATCTGGTGGCAGCTCAGATGTCTCCAGAAAGGGGAGCGATGGTCCTTTTCTTCATCATCATCAGAATCTGAATCTGAATCTGATGATGTGAAGGAAGTTAATGTTGACAGCATTTCTTCTAGGCTGCATGACAGGATACTTGAGCTAGAGGATGAACTCTCTGATGTGAAGGAGAAGCTCCAGATACAAGAGGAAAAATTCTCCAATGGCCAATGTGAACATATATTGAACGGGAATCATTTGGGTTTTAGCTCAAAGATCTCAGCATTGGAGGAAGAGTTGATAATTGAGAAAGCAAAACTTCAGGATTCAGAAGCAGAGATTGTGAATCTTCAAAATAAGCTTGAGGAAAGGAAATGCATTTATAGAAACTAAGAACATTCAGCTCAGTTTGGAAAAGAAGCAGGTTGCCGAATTAGAGAAACAAATTGCTGTGTTAGAAGTGAGATATCGGCCCATAAGAATGAAATCGAGGATCTAAAGGGAGCAATGGCAGCTTCCTCTCAGATGTTTGAAGCTGAATTATCAGATCGTGATCTTGAAATTGGGAGTGCAAAACTGAGCTTATCAATTTGTCTGAAAGACTCTGAAAGAGAAGTCCAGTCTTGAGGCTGATGTTGAAAATCTTGAAGGTGTCGTCAGGGACTGAATGCAGAAGTTGATAAAATTTCGGGAGAGAAGTTGCTGCTTGAAGTCGTCTTGCAGAGCTAGAGAATGTGATTCAGGAATTGGAAATGAGGGCAGCTAGTTCTGCTGAGAAATTCTTACAGGAGAAATCTGTACTAGAAGCTGAAGCTGTCAACCTGTCACAATCCAATGCTTCCCTTGAGGTTAAACTCTTTAAGCTAGAGGTTGATATAAGACAGCTTGAGGCTGAGAAGATGGAAGCATCTAAGGAGAGTGGTGAGCACATTGCTGAGCTAAATCAAAGTCTAGATGCTCTCAACCTACAACTTGAGATACTAACATCTGAGAAGGAGACTCTTCATGCTAAAGTGAACACCCTCATTGATGATGTGAAGTGCCGTGATGATCAAATTAGCCAGATGGATGAGCATTTATGTCAGTTACACTTGGAGCATGCTGAGCTGATAATAGGGATTACGGAGGCGCAAAAAGCTGCTGCGGAGTTAAGCAAGCGGGTGAGGGAGCTGGAAGAGGAGGTGCACAGGCAGAAGGTTGAGATTTCTGATGGTGCTGAGGGGAAGAGGGAGGCTATAAGGCAACTGTGCTTCTCGCTGGAACATTACCGTGATGGCTATCATCAGCTCAGGCAGTTGCTGCAGGGCCACAAGCGTCCTGTGGTGATGGCAACTTGAGCTTCTTATGAGGGTAATTGTCCTGTATATTTCAGGCTTTTTGTTTCCCTACTTTTCTTTCTTCTATCCGGTTATAGCTCTCTAGGGCTATTATAAAGTTTTTATTATGGATGTAAAATGACTATGCTATACTTTATTATATGATTACCCTCGGTAGTTCATGATTAATTTTAGTCGTTTTGCCTGTGATTGTTTGTCTTACAAGTGGATCATTTGATTCTTTTGTCCCCTTTTTCTTGCAAGAGATTTAGTTGTTCTCATTAGACACTTTGCTTTTTGAGAATGCTTAATGACTTTCCCTTTTTTTCCCCTTTCAAATAATTCGGTGGTAATGCATCTTGTTTCTGCAGCTAATTTAACTGGACATTGATCTGTGTTTGCTTTGGATAGTTGAATGAGTTCTTTCTGATCTCTGAACTCACTTTGCTAGTTCGTCCTATTTCCATAAATTCGATCATCCGTACTACCATATAAGTATCTTAATCATTGTTTCATTGAAATTCATAGTTAAAACATGGGGCATGAGATGATGTACACCATTTTTTGCTCCAGGTGATCCAAAGTAAGTATTGTTAATTTGGGATTGTTTGATTTTTGCTGAATAAGGCTGAAAGGAATTAGATCAGACAAATTCATGAAGGGTCTTGATCTTGAAGGGGTAAGTTGGGTCAATTTCTGAATTTGTAGTTAAAGTAAAAAGTATTGTCAGCAGTTAGTGCTAAACTTTTGACAGCAGTCCAATGATATCATCTTTTAGCTAGTTTATAAGTGATCGGGACCTGAGGTCTGGTGCAGCCTCTTCTCTGGTCAAAAGTTTTAGTTGCACATGCGATTTGTCATTAAAAATTAATTTGGTGTGTTCGTGGTTGTCAGCCTCCAATATGCTATCTATTATTCTTTTCTCTTCTTTCGTTTTCGTCGAGGATCATCAATGTGCCCTTGTCCTCTTTGTGGTCCTCTGGTGAATGAATGGTCGGCAGCAATTTACACGAAAAAAATAGATTATGCATTCTCATCAAGATTTCGCAAGTCTTGATTGCCTCTTTAATGGTCCCTTCTATTTTTCCAATTATTTACAAAGGATTCCTTCCGCCCCCACCACCTTCC
>NW_024069519.1:0-39966 GCF_009389715.1 Phoenix dactylifera
AGCATCATGGGAAAACAAAAATGAATAGTTAGAATACATTAGCAAAGCATTCAAATATGTAGATTGTTAATCTATATATTTTAACATACGTATATCATAATCAATAAGATAAATTCTTGATTTATTTTTTTTGTTATATATCAATACATAGAATGATTATTCTTCTCTCAAGAGAATAGTGTACCTATTTCTTTAGATTTCAAAATTAATAATAAGGCATTCAAAGTAAAGATCTACACCATTAATTATAGTTTATACTTAAAAATAACTAAAAATTAAAAGTTGCATATTTTTGTGATCTCTAACTTAGGTTAAAAAATAAACAGTTTTGATTATACTATTTTGCTATAATAACCAATAAAATATTTACATTAAGAATCTACCTTAAAGACCAAGATTTTTACAAATTGTAAATGATTAATGGTTTAGATCATCGTCAATGATGTGTATCTTCGATTATGATGTTCCATAATTAATTTTGGAATGAGAGGAGTTAGATAATTTATCCTCTTTGAAGGAGCAAAATCCCTCTCTCTCTCCCCCCCTCTCTCTCTCTCTCTCTCTCTCTCTCTCTCTGATACACAGAGCCACATATAGAGAGAGAGATTGTAAGGAAATGATTGCTAGGAGTCGAACCCACGGCCTTTCACCTCTCATTAACAGCAACGACGGTGGCAACAGATTAAGAGAAGAAAGGTGCAACATGCTAAGAAGGAAGAGAAGGCCAGAAGGCATGCGAGGAAACAATGGCCAACACCATACCCATATTTTTTTGCATGAATATAGATAATATCAAAATTTCAGCCTATAAAAAATAAATAAATAATCAAAAGCCATAAACTATTATTTTGATAAGATATAATAGGTAAATTCCCAACAAAAAAAATTCTGAACTGTCTAGACAACAGCATACATCCCAATAGAGGCCTGAAATTGTGTGGGAGACCCTGTACCTTCACGAGAAAATGTGTCTTCCATTAAATAATCCAAGTATGTCGCCGATAACTTTAAATGCTCCCCTCTTTAACCGGCTACCAGATATTTGAACATAATTGTAGCAGAATTACTTGAAGTTTGAGCATAAACAAGAAATATTATTTAGTGAAAAAGTTTCATAAAAGTAGTAACATAATCCATATCTGTGAAGTACTCTTTGCAATGGTAACCAAAATCCGGAAAATACCAACAATATATGTATGAATTTATGACAAAAGACAAGTGGAGAGGATGCATCAAAATGATTAACATCTTTATGCAGATTTGCAAAATAAACTTGAAGGTGGAGAGAAAAAAAGATGATATAATTATAACCACAAATTTTGATATGACTACACTAACAACAAAGGTGATGCATAAGATCTGATTCTAAACGAGAATATTATTTCCTCAGACGATACTGTATAGTGATGTTCTTGAAGTAGAAAAATGAAATATATAATGATGGGAATCTCCTTACGTGAGAATTGAAGTTTATATACATAATCTCAGCCAATTCTGGTATCCATTATGGTGCCCTGTCCATTTGTTATTTTATCTTTCATTTATTTTGCAAATCCTAGTGTAATAACATGGTACTCAAGAATTGTAATTTATATTAGACTACAAATCACCTTTCATGATCATGTAAATGTTTTCCTCCTCTATTTCTCTCATGCTAAGAATCTCAGGAAATTCTACATGCTAATTGCATCTCATTCATCAATTCCTTGACTCATAATGCAAAGCATCAAATGCATTTCTGTCCTGGCAACATCAGTGATGCTGTATAGCATTCTGTGTACTGAACGTGTGTATTAAACAATCCAAAAATCGGACTGAATTTGTGTTTGAAATCAAATAAAACCATTGCTTACTGACTTGTACATGCAAAGTTCAGATTATACTTAACAAGTTCATTTTATTATTCTTAAAGCATAATTACCAGTTTCATGTAGAACAACAGTTGCAGTACATGGTACCTCTCGATTTTTCTAATTCTTTACTGATGTAGTACAAAGGAGCAACCCAAATGGAAAATCTTTAGTTTTATGTCCTTGTTTCTTTTTCCCTTCCAGCTACAACTGATTTCAGTCAAGTTGGAATAGGTCAACCAATAAAAATTTCTTTGCAAGAAAAGGAAAAACTGGTGTGTTTGTTCATACAGTATTTGTTGTACAATGCGCATGGTTGAAAATACTAAACATGAAATGTGCATCAGTATATAGCTCTATCAGTAAATATTGAATTAGACATCCTTGATGCAGCAAAACACTATAATACATTTACGTCATAGTCGAACTAGACAAATATAGCAGAATAATTCAAGTTGAACATATCAAGATGGTAAATTTAACTTTCACTCTATTCTCTTTAGCTGAACCTTTAGATTTCTTTTAAGCATCTTTTAATTCATTAATATTGGCTTTATCTTTATAAAGATAGTGAAATTTGTCTGTCTAAAACTTCTTTAAAATGTTTACCTCAGAACTAACTACAAGTAATCAACAATCATTATTAGGATGGATGGACAAGCCAGATATGTTTCCGTAGGCCAAAAACATAATTTAGTCCTGAAAATGTTCCCACCAGAATCCAAGTGCCTAGGTTTAGCAAAAAAAAAAAAATCTATCGTATCTTAGTGTCTCAGCCTTTTAACTCTTAAAAACAATGTGTGTGTTATCATGTTGACATGCATTAACTGCCAACAAGTGTAGTTTAGGATATGTGCTCTGTTTTTATGCCAGTCTAGAAAGATAACGCAAGCACAAACACAAAATTTAGACCCTTTCTCAATATTTACTAAGTATCAGAGATTCTGAGACTTCACATAATTTTAAAACGGCACTTCAGGTCCTAACTTATATAGTTATGAGTATTATATAGTTATGAGTAGATTTGAAGTCGTATAGTACACATGCAGGTGAAAGTTTGCATATAATATCCTGTCACCAATGTTTGGAGAAAGTTTCATATTTATGACATGGGATGCAGGAGGGTGAAGAAGAAAACAGACACACACAATGGTTGTTGATCTTACCATCTGCATTAGTTAGAACAAGTGTGGGGATCTAACATGCAAAGTGACAGACTTTGAGAATCATCAAGTATAGGACTGACTGAGAAAAACCATAAGCATAAATACAAGCTTTATAACAAGCTTTACAAAAATCTTATCAAAACATCCTTGCTCAAATTATTCCTCTCAGCACTTCACCTAGTTCAATTTTTAATAAAAGTAAACAAGGGATCTGCATAGGGGTTAGAAGTTTATGTTTATGCAATTTTTAATTCTAGGCACTAGTTTATCGAGAAAGCTCACATGTTTCTTCAAAGGAAGAATAGATGCAAAAGTATTAAAGCTACTTGTTCTCAAATATTGACAATGAGCTGAGCTCCAATGAAAAGATTTTCGAGTATACAAAAGAATTTATCAAGTCGACGTATAAGAAAAGAATTCATTCTTTTGAATAGTGTCACAGGTCCAGGAATTACAAGGACATAGAACCCTTGCATCTCCACCTAGAATTCAAGCTACCTAGAATTTTTACTCTGATAACCACACTGACATAGGAGTCATTGGATAGCTGGAAACCAATGTTGTATTCGAAGGAGACAAATGTTACCTCATAAGAATTAATGTTACCCTTACAAGAGCAGCCACATAATCTTGCCAACAAAATCTTATCAAATCAAAAATTGGCACTTGAAAGAGTATCCATCCCAATCTCATGTCTACAGCATGTTAAATTAACTTAAGAAAAGAAAGCATAGAAAAGATTAATGCCCTTTCAACACATTTCTTTAGAAAACGAAATCATTAATCCATTTTTCCTTGGACTACATACCAACCCTTTATATTTTAGCCACAAACCCTAGCAGTACATCCCTTCAAATTTCATCAACACCACATATAAGATTTCAACATACAATAATATAGAGAAAGCATATATGCACAGTCATTCTCTTCCCTTCACCAACTACCTCCTGATTCATCACAGATCTTCCATTCATTCCATATAGCATGCATCATAGTAGTCTGCTGCATAATAAAAACCATGGGCACTGAAATCTTTCTATGAATCAAGAAGTAACTTATATTTTGAGTGACAAGAATAATTTCACTCTCATGCATCTGGCATTCTACTGTATACAAGAACAAAGCAATTTTCACTTAATAAAACCAGAAATAACAATAAACAAGGAAACAGAAATGCATTAAATGATAAAATAAACATGACATCAGATGAGGCAAAACTCATCAGAAACTATCCAATAAGCCAATCCCACGGTTCCAAATTCATAAATTTGTCATTTTATGAAACATGGCTACATGCATTTCTCCATCCACTCGCTTCGAATACCAATCTCAGACGTTACAATACAGCAATCAACCCAAAAACAAGCAATCGAAAGATCAGGCCCAGATAGATCCCTGATGCACTATCACATAACATCACATCTTTAAAAAGAAAAAAAAAAAAGAAGCACATAAAAGAAAAACGCAATGATCAAGGGAGAGAGATACACACGGAAGATCAAGATTCGGGTGGTGGATTATCTCATTTCACTTGGCAACCATGCGGAGGATGAAGTCCTCGTAGTGGATGGTGCCATCAGGGCCGACGTCGACCTCGCGGATCCACTCGTCGAACTCGGCGGGATCGAGCTTCTCGCCAATGCTGGTGAGGACGTGGCGGAGGTCGGAGACGGCGACGACGCCGGTGGAGTCCTTGTCGAGGACGCGGAAGGCGTCGCGGAGCTGGCGGTCGAAAGGCTCGGGGCGGAGGTGCTTCCGCATGAGCTCAAGGAAACGGGAGAAGTCGAAGGGGGCGGTCAGGCCCTCCGACGCCGCGATTTCCTTCAGCTGTGCCTGGGTCGGATTACCACCCAGCGATCGCATCAGGATCCCCAGTTCCGACGCCGCGATCCGCCCGTCGCCGTCCGTGTCAAACAGAGCGAACGCCTCCCGCATCGACGCCACCTGCTCCTCCGTCAGATCATTCCCCATCTCCTCTCTCCCGATGGGAATGGCCGAACGGAAGGGGAACTTTTAAGGGGAAACTTGTCCTTTTCTTGCGGGTGGGGTAGAGTTGGTTGGAAATTGCATTTGTGGAAGGAAGCCCAGAAGGAACCCAATATTTTAAAATCTCTGGTAATAAACTTCTCCAACCTTTTTCTTTTTCTTTTTGGTGATAAATTTTTTTCAATTTTTTAAGTTCTAGCATAAATTAAAATCTTATTCAGAATTTAACTAAGGTATTCTTGTTTCCGTGTAATTGCTAATAAGGGTGTTTCCTGAGATAGTTCCATCCAATTCTTTTATTTTGGTCCACTATGTCTGTTTTTTTTTTTTTGCACTATTTAATCATTGTTTATTATGTGATTTCTAGTTATCTGTGAAAGAATAAATGTCCTACAAGCCAATCGCAATATGTATTACGATGGTTTTTTTTAATTTTTCCAAATCATGTACATGACATTTAATTATGATTAAAGGCATTGTGTTTCATCATACGCTGTTTATTATATTTGTGATGAACCCCTTAGATTAGGGCAATGGTTTTAGGGTTATGATGAGATCATACTAGTGAGACCTAAAATCCTAAAATTCTAATCTTAAATATTCTCAGTAATTGGTACATTGAGTCGGGGATCAATGTTATCGGCAAGCTGGCATATCTTATGTATGCTCGATGCAGAGGGTGATTGATCTCACAATCACTTGTGTGGAGACACTAATACAAAGATGTGGGTGCTCATTAGAGGAATGAGTTCACTAAATTGATCTGCAAAGAGAAATTTTATAAAGTCTTACTTACATGTCAAAAGATGATTCTCTTAGTAGAAGTTGTGCAACTGATCCTATAACCTGAGATCACCATGGTATCTTGTGCACATGAACCAATGTTTTGGTTTACACTCATTCATGACTTTAAGTTGTGTACGGTGTCTTCTCGATATGGTGAATTGTGTACGAAGATTATGAGTAGGTCAACAAGGAATCAATCACTTCTAGTAAGAGAAGATCGCATCCCATTTATTCTAATTATATGATAATTTAGGAAGCCTTTGATCAAAGCAGAATGAAAATTAGAAAGAGTTTCTAATGTTTCATGATTCGAATTATCATTAGAAGATTAAGAGAAATATGAATATGAATTGAGTTTGACATACATTCATACTCATATACATATTCGGGATGCAATTTGATTGAAGGATTAAATTGCACGGTAACTTGCCACTGAAGGGTATTTTTGGTATTTCTACCAAATTTCATATTTTTCGAGTAGACATGACACGTTGCTAGACGTCAATCTTGTCTTATAGGTTTGATCGAATTAAAAAGTTTAATTCGATCACCAATTAGAAAGCATTCTAATTGTTAAGATCAGGTTTGCGCAGTTTGAACCTAAATCGATTCGAAGAGTTTTAATCAGGTTAGGTCAACTCGAACCCACACTTACCGCTGGCTAAGTATAGAACCCAATGGATCACATACAAGAAAATTGATCAAGGGTCTAATTAGATTAGATCATGTTTGCAAGATGAACATGCTAGCACGTGTTGCAAACCTTAGCTCCTCAAATAGGATTCGAATCTAATTTGAATTGGATTCGAATCTGATTCTTAATTGATTTAATTTGATTAGATCATATCCTAATATGGGTTAGCCAAGAGTTGGCACCTAATTGGCTTGGTTTGAGTCTAATTGGATTAGATTTGATAAATCATTCATTTTAGACCGTTAGATCTTTATCTAAGATTGGATGAAGGCATAATGGTGAGGTGGTTTGAATGGATAAGGATGAAGCACTCTTTTGATCTTATCCATTTAAATCTCTCTCTCATCCTCACGCCTAAGGTGAATGTGGCACCCTCTTTTCTAGCCATTGGATCATCAACACCCCTGGATTAATGGATGAGAATGACTCCTACTTTTCATGCGTGAGAAGAAATAAGAAAAGGGAGGAGTACGGTGCATGAATGAAGAGACGTATCATGAAAGCGTCTCTTGGTTGGATAAGGATGAAACATTATTAACTCCTTATTTCATTTGATAAGCCCTCTCATCAGGAGACACATCCCTTGGATCCCACGCCTCTCTTCATGCATGAAAGGATGGGATGCATGCATCCCTGCGCCATCTATAAAAGGAACTCATTCCACCGTATTTCTTCATCCCAACTCACCATATCCTCTCATCCCTTCTTTCTTACATTAGTTTTCTTCTTTCTAGCATTGCTTCTAGTGTGTCCTAAGCCAAGACAAGGTGGGCTTCTTTAGGACAAAAGAATTAGAAGTGATTTTAGAAGGTGAAAGAAAAATAGAGAGGAAAGAAAGCAAGCCAATTAAATCAGTTGGAAGGATTCTGCATTAAGGATCAAAGTCTTTGAAGCTAAAGTCTTGAATCAAGTTTCCGTATGAATCAACGTTGGAGGGTGAACATTTGGGCATCTAGTGAAAATTCTGCATATTGGATTAGCATTAGAGGTATTCTTCTATTTCTGCATTTATATTATATTATTTGATTGCTACCATTAAGGTAATCTTGGCTTAATAGGGTTTCATGTAAAGAAACTTTATTAAGAAATTTTTAAAATTTCTATCTTCCGCTGCCACTTATGACATGATAAAATCCTACAGTTTTCAATTAAAAACCACTAGTCAAAACTTTCAAACTTACCTTAGACACCAACTGGTTAATCAATTTTGACTTTGACCATCCTAATGACTCAGGCTCAACCACTGAGTCTCAATCAAGTTCCATTTGGTCTAATCAAAAACATGGACTTGATCAAGTACAACTATTGCATTTGATTGAGTATCCTTGACCTAATCTAATTACTACTTAGTTAGATTTAATCAATTACTCCAATTATTCCATCTTTGATTTTAACCCTAGGTCTAATCGAGTTTATTAAAACTTGATTTGAGCTAATCCAAATACCTCCAAGATTTATGCAATGTCAATTAGATTTTAATTCACAATTCTAAATCACTTAATTCTCAATTAAGTATAGATTTATGAAAAATTTCAGATCATTGCATAGGTCTTGAATCACATGTTAATTACAAACTTTTAGTTCTTAAAACTTATTTTCATATCTGAGTTTATCAATTAAACATGCTTATTTCAAAATAAATTCATGTTTAAATCTTATTTGATTTATATTCATATATCATATATACAAACTAACATGAATTTAATCTAAACAACATACATCATATGCATCTAATTTTTCAGATCTGATTTTTTATATAAAAACAGCAATTAAATCAATCATAAATCTCTTTTAGATCTAATCTAAACAAATCTATGATTTCAGATTTAATTACAAAGATTAAAACTTTTAATCTTCTTTTCGTGGTTCATCTTCAAGGATTGGATCACAGTGGCACTCCTACACGCCATAAGAGATCCCATTGAATGGGAAAAGAGGGTTATGAATCATTCTTTCTCCTATGACCGGACGGCCTGGTGATCATTCCAATCGAATTACTTGATTACTAGGATTAGAAAACATGTTTTAGGCATAAATGTTTAAACTACTTTGAACCTATGGCTCTGATACCACTGTTGGAAACCCTAGTGTGTAGGAAAATTTCATGTCATGTGGGGGCAGTGTAAGCTAGGGATTTCAAAAATTTTTTAATAAAATTCCTTTACATAAAACCCTTATAAGCCAAGATCACCTTAATGATAACAATCAAATAATATAAATATAAATGTAGGACTAGAGGAATATCTGTAATGCTAAATCCAAGTTTGGAGAATCTCCACGAGGCATCCAAGTGTCTGCCCTCCAACGGTGATCCACACAGGAATAGTGATCAAGACACTAACTCCAAAGACTTTTGATCCTTGATGCAGAATTCTTCTAAAAAACTCTAATGGCTTGCTTTCCTTCCTTTCTAATTTTCTTCCACTTTCTAAAATCACTTCTAATCCTTTTGTCCTAAAGAAGACCACCTTGTCTTGGCTTAGGACACACTAGAAGCAATGTAGGAAAGAGAAGAATCTATGTAAGAAAGAAGGGATAAGAGAGAGAGAGAGTTGGAATTGGATTTGGGATAGATGAAAACACTGGGAGCGACTCCCTATTATAGATGGCATATGGATGCAAGCATCCCATCCCTTCATCCATCAAAAGGGGCGTGGGATCCAAGCGAAGCGCCTCTAATGAGAAGGCGTATCATAGAATGGGGCGTTATCAAAAATAGGAAGCTGTATCATGAAGAGATGTGATAAGGATGAGAAAGATCGCTTCATCCTTATCCACTTATAACCTCCACGTCTTCTCTCTCCCTTCATTCTCATGCCCTAATGAAACCCATCACGCCACTATCCATCACGCCATCAGCCAATCACGCCATGAATCCCACTTTTTGATGCATCATCACATGATCTAAAGGCCAAGATTGAAGGCGCCATCAAGGGGAGGGAATTATGTCATCATCGAATGGTTCGATGATGATCCAAGGGCTCCAATCCAAGGCGCCACATCATGATCCCATTATGTCTTCATCCAATGGCTGATGAAGATCAAATGGTCATGATTAAAGGCCTTACCTAACCCAATTCTATTGGGTTCAAACCAACTTACCATTATGTCTTCATCCAATGGTAGATGAAGATCTAACGGTCAAAAATGAATGATTTATCAAATCTAATCCAATTAGACTCAAACGAAGCAAATTAGGTGCCAACTCTTGGCTAACCCATATTAGGATATGATCTAATCAAATTAGATCAATCAAGAATCAGCTTCGAATCTAATTAGGAGCTAAAGTCTGCAACACGTGCTAGCATGTTCATCTTGCAAACATGATTAAATCTAATTAGACCCTTGATCAGTTTCTTTGTGTGTGACCCATTGGGTTCCATATTTAGCTAGCAGTAGATGTGGGTGCAAGTTGTCCTAACTTGATTAGAACTCTTCTAATTGATTTAGGTCCAAAATGCGCGAACCCGAACTTAACAATTAAAATCCTTTCTAATTTGTGATTGAATTAAACTCTTTAATTCGATCAAACCTACAAGACAAGATTGACGTCTAGCAACGTATCATGTCTACCCAAAAGATATGGATTTTGATGGAAATACCAAAAATACCCTTCAGTGGCAAGTTACTGAGCAATTCAATCCCTCAATCAAACTGCATCCCGAATATGTATATGATTATGGATCAATATCAAACTCTATAACATATTCATGTTTCTCTCTGTTTCCCAAGGTGACAACCTAAGAGGGGGGGGGGGGGGTGAATTGGATTTTCTAAATTTTTAAACCCTTAATTAAGTTGAAAGATGTATGGGTAGTTCAGCTTGTGTTAATTATATATGTGCAGTGGAATTAAAAAGCACACACCACAAACACACAAAAAGTATAGTGGTTCGGTGCTTTCCTAAGCACCCACGTCTACTCCCCAAGCGTCTCCTTGGAAATTTACTATAATCCCGCGGATTACAGTTGGATTGTTTTTCGGGCTCACAATCTAAAAACCTTTATAATTTGGTTTTCCGAGATCACCAATAATCTATTTTGGTTTTGCGAAATTACCAACAACCACACCGTTGGTTTTTTGGGCTCACCAACAAACCATACAAGTAATTTGAAAGGAAAGAGTTTGTAGCTCCTAAATAAGCAAATATGACAAGTATGAACTAAAAGAAGAGATAGAAAATAGTTATCGCTTTGAGGATGCTCTTCTCTTCTTTGCTCAGGTTACTTCACTTCACAAGAGGTTGGTAGAGTTGTTGATGTTGGGAACCTACCCATGCCGCAGAAAATTTAAAAAAAATTCAGATGGCAGCGGAAGAGGCATGCGCGGGATCACACATTCATCCCATGAATGTTGTTCAAAAACCGTTCATAGATAGATTAGAATTAAAAACTTTTAACTACATTAGGAAGATCAGATCTTCACCTTGTGCGGATAGATGATCACCGCAAACTGAAGTTCGTGGTTTAGGATGAAGGTTCGCTTGAAGCCGCACAAGCGTCCGGCCTCTACGGGTATCCACACGAAGTAGAGGACCGATCAAGGCTTCCTCGTCTCCCCGGGGTGCTAGCTCCCTTGCAGAGACTTCTTTTGATGGCTGAATTCTTCCCTTTTAATCAACTCTTGATTATGCTTGGAAAGAGGAAGAAGAAGAAAGGATCTTTGGAGAAGAACTAAAGGCTGGATGCAGCCTTTTCTTTCCTCTGCGTTGGAAGAAGAAAGGGAGGAGGGAGGAGGTCCGCCAACACCTCTCTTTTGCTTCCTTTGCTTGCGGCTGAAGACCAAGGAGAAGGAGGAGGAGGCCACGGCTGGAAGAAAGGGGATTCAATACCCTAGGGTGCCGCCAAGGCCTCCTCTTATAAAGGCATGAAGGGCTCCTACAAACTAGGAGCCCTTGATTCCTTTCCAAGAGGGGCGCCGGCCCCTCTTGTGTTGCCGCACCAAGGAGGAAAAAGGGGAGGGGCTTGCGCCCCTCCCTCTTGGTTAGCCCTAATCCTCCTCTAAGGAGGATTGGGATGCCCTAATGTGGCTAAGCCGTGCCCCTCCCTCTTGGTTAACCCTAATCCTCCTCTAAGGAGGATTGGGATGCCCTAATGTGGCTAAACCCTAATCTAATTAGGCTTAGTCCAAGGGTAAACCAATTTTGGGTTTAATCTAGGTAAGTCCTAATCCAATTAGAACTTAAATCAATTTTGACTCAATTGAACTCTTCAATCCTAATCCAATTAGGAGTCTTATTAATTCATTAGATTAATAATTAATTAGGACTTAACAAATTCTAATCCAATTAGGACTTATTTAATTTTAGTCCTAATCCAATTAGGACTCTAATTTGAATCTGAAGTCCTAATTCGATTAGGACTCTGGAAATCCTACTCCAAGTAGGAATTCAAATTTAATTCAAAACTTCTAATCTAATTAGGATTGTAGGAATCCTACTCCAAGTAGGAATCCCAATCCTACTCCAAATAGGACTCCTAGTCCTAATCTAATTAGGATTGCAAGAATCCTACTCTAAGTAGGATTTGTATTTAAGTTCAATTAATTAATCCCCTTTGTTCCTTCTTCTATTGATTATCAATCGAATTGATTATTCGTGATTCATAATCACTTTTCAACCATTGGATCGGTCAATACTTCTAGTGTGTGTGACCCCATAGGTTCTATTCTGACTGGTAGTGAGATATATTGCGATCTCTATCACAATATCATTGAAAACTCCTTTCAATGGGTTAGAACGATTCCAACTCTACTCATTAGGGTTTATCGATCATCGAGATAATCCCTGTGAGTCTCACCATCCACCAGTGATACCTAGCAGCATGTAGTGGCTACCCAGCAGAATGGAATGATGAACCTCTAGGTGCAGTTATCATATGATACAGTCCTTCTACTGTAGATCCCTACAGGACGGAGGTCATGGACAACTCGTCAAACTCCATCGTCTGTCATATGTCAAGATTTATTCGACTTAAGTTCGAGAGTGGAAAACTCTTTCTCCACTGTGCATACTGCCCCGACCGAGGTCTTACGAACTCAGTCTTATAAATCACATAGGATCTCTCCTTATCTACCAAGGTCGATAGATTCCATATAGGTGCATACCTTACTCCTACAGTGAACCTATTGCAGCCAATCTACACTGCATGGATCCGTATGTCTAGAGACCATGTATACGTGCAGTCAAACTATAATAACCTCACTGTGAGTAGCCGAAGCACCGCAGGTCAAAAGACCAGTCACACTACTGCAACATCAAGCAAGTCACTGACGAGTGGATAGACATCCAAGTGACTTCTTGTCTTGGTCACGCTCAGTACCCTTGTTCTTAACAAGCACCTGCACTATTACTTCAGTGTCGCCACACTGTGGACTCAAGTCTTGTCCATTCATAAGGAAAGCAATGTGTGCACTAATCGGATTGATCACCGTCCTCGTGATGATCTATTGATCAGGAGCATTCAAAAATTAATCACCAACGATGCATGGCTCAAATTCTTAACTCTTAAGAATATGCATCATCATCTTATTAATTCTTGGACGATTCATAGACACATAAACAATATGAATGAAAAAGATGCCTTTATTTATTCAATAATAAATAGTCAAGTACAAAATTATGTTCTTAGAATTAACAATGTGTCAGCCAGATTGGCTTCTAGGGCATACATCTAACAATCTCCCACTTGCACTAAAGCCAATTGGTCATATATCTTAGTCCCATCTTCTTAAGGTGGGCTTCAGTCTTTTGCTGACTCAGCTGCTTAGTGAATGGGTCTGCCACGTTGTCCGCGGAGTCTACTCTCTGCACCTCGACATACTTCTTCTCAACATAGTCGCGTATGAGGTGGAAGCGCCGCTTAATATGCTTGGACTTCTGATGAGACCTTGGCTCCTTAGTAAGAGCTATGGCGCCATTATTATCGCAGTAGAGTGTTATGGCATCTGATGTCATCACGTCCAACTCTGCAATGAATTTCTTGAACCAGAAGCCATCTTTAGCAGCTTCAGAGGTGGCGATGTATTCAGCTTCCTTAGTATAATCAGCAATGATCGGTTGTTTAGAACTTTTCCAATTCACCGTACCACCATTGCACAAGAACACATATCCAGATGTTGACTTCCTATCATCGACATCAGTCATGAAGTTTGAATCTGTATACCCTTCTACCTTTAATTTTGATGATCCTCCAAAGACCAAGAATAAATCTTTTGTTCTTCTCAAGTACTTAAGAATATTCTTCACAGCTGTCCAGTGTTCTTCACCTGGATTCGACTGATATCTGCTTGTGACACTCACAGCTAGGGCTATATCAGGTCGTGTACATAGCATGGCATACATGAGGCTCCCTATTACCGATGCATAAGGGATCTTGCTCATGCGTTGAATCTCTTTAGATGTGTTAGGGCACATCTTCTTGGAGAGATGAATTCCATGCCTTAGGGGTAAGTGACCCCTTTTAGAGTTTTCCATGCTGAACCTTTTCAGCACTTTCTTTATGTACATCTTCTGTGATAGGCCAAGCATCCTTTTAGATCTATCTCTATAGACCCTTATCCTCAAAATATAGGATACTTCTCCAAGGTCTTTCATGGAGAACTCTTTTGACAACCAGACCTTGACCGAGGTTAGCATGGAAATATCATTCCCTATCAGGAGGATGTCGTCCACGTACAGTACGAGAAACATGACAGCACTCCCACTAACCTTCTTATAGACACACGGTTCCTCTTCGTTCTTGATGAAATCAAACGTTTTGATTGCATCATTGAAACGAGTGTTCCAACTCCGAGATGCTTGCTTTAGTCCATAAATGGACCTTTGCAGCTTGCAGACCTTGTGATCTCCATCACTGGAAGTGAAACCCAAGGGCTGCTCCATGTAGATATCTTCATCAAGATATCCATTCAGAAAAGCTGTTTTCACATCCATCTGCCAAATTTTATAATCATGAAATGCTGCAATGGCAAGCAATGTTCGGATGGATTTTAGCATGGCTACAGGTGAAAAGGTTTCCTGATAGTCAATGCCTTCGTGCTGACTATACCCTTTTGCCACCAGCCTTGCCTTATAGGTCTCTACCTTTCCATCCGAACCTATCTTCCTTTTGTAGATCCATTTGCATCCAATAGGTACAATACCTTCTGGTGGATCCACTAAAGTCCAGACTTGGTTGGAATGCATGGAGTCTAACTCTGACTTCATAGCTTCCAACCATTTCTCGAAATCGATATCTGATATCGCCTCGTTGTAGGTGTTCGTCCGTTCCTGTCTAACTAAAAATATGCTAAACATATCGTTGTTAGAACCGACGAACAAAAGTTAAATTTAAATTTACTCTTACCTGTTCTACTCGAAGAATAGTGGTTGTAAGAGGTCGATCCACAGGGAGGTGATTGGAGTTGCATAAAAATTAGAACGTTCACTCGGATTCAAAATCGATTTTTGAATAATAGAAGAAAAACATTATATCGGGGATGATGATGAATTCTCTAGTCTACTGAAGAATTATTTTTTTATTTAAAAATAATAACAAGACATGTACTTAGATTTAAAGAGTATTTATATTTTTAACTAATCAAAGAAAAGCTCTGGCATAAATAAAAATGGATGAAAACAAGAAGAAACTGCATAAAGGAAAATTTAATGTATTGCATAAAAAGAAAAATTAAACCATTGCATGAAGAAAACAGAAATTAAACTAAACCTAGAACAAGGATTGCATGAAAAAGAAATGATAGATTTGATAAAAATAACATCGATTACAAATAACAATGGAGATTAGACCTAATACTCCTTCTCTTTTGTAAATAAAATAAAGAAAAAGAAAGTAGAACAAGTCACTTTTCTTCTCCCTCTCTCTCCCACTATGGAGCTCCCAAAATAAAATACTTTTTTTATTCCTTTCTTCTTTGTTTCTTCTTCTCAACGCCCAGCCGACTCCTCCTTTGGTTCCCACCCCAACCGAGCACCACTCCTCCTTCCCTGGTGGCCTCTTCTTATAGGAGTCTTGGAAACGCGTTGAAGACGTGTTGGAGATCTGCCTCGCTGGGGGAGATCTTTGCCATGCGCGGAAGGAGCTGGATGCGGTGCGGGATCGATCGCGGAAGAGAAGGGATGCTGGGATTCCGGCTCGGGATTCCTTCTTTGGATGTGCCGGACGCGATGCTTGGATCACGGAAGCGGGATCGAGGGGGAGGACGGATGCGGGATGCTGTGGCATTGATGGCATCACGGAAGAGATGGGATTCGGAAGAGCTGGCACGGACGGCTGAATGCGGAGGAGGGATCACGGGCTCGCTGGGAATCCGGAATGGGCGCACGGTTGAGAAGCTGGGACAAGCGGCTGTGGGATCATCCGGCTTGGATCACGGGATGGTGGGGACCGTTGCTCTCCCGGTTTTCGCACGGGATGGACGCGGATTCGGCCTGCAAATGGGATTCGCTGGGAGGAGCTGGAGCCTGGCACGGTGGCTGGCACGATGCGGATGGAAGGTGGGGACGCATGCGGAAGTCACCGCGGGATCGTCGGGATGAAAGGAGACGCGGGCTGATGAAGAGGAGGCTGCTATGATGGCGTGATCCGTGGGATGGAGCTGAAATGGAAGGTGGCTGCGTTGGAAGGAGCTGGGAGACACCAAGTTCCATCCAATTAGTATATAGATAAAAAAATAGTGTGATATGAAACTTGGCTTGTAGACGGACGGGTCATCTGTTCTGACTGGAGGTCAATTGCAAGTCTTTCAAGTCATGGGTCACCCAGCACCTTATAGTTATGGTATGGCCAAATTAGATTTGCCCAAAATTATTTCCCAAAAGCATAAAAGAAATGGACCCGATTCGGATCTGAATCTGACTCGGACCCGACCCGATCTTCAACCGGGTCGGATCTGGGAAGGGATCCTTTTTTAGTCAAATTTATACTCAATGTGCATTTTATCTCTAATTTATAAAAATCTGTGCCAAACCCAAATATAATATTAATCTAGTGAATTTATCATTATCGGTTAGCAATAATACTAATTTAGGTGACATATAGGTCGCACTTTTGTGCTCTCATCACACCCCCCAACCAGCTTATTGCTAGTCTCTAGCAATTTAGTGCGAAAATGATAAAATGAGAGTGCAAAAGTGTAATTTATTATTTAAAAATAGTAAGATAAATACTCATTTTCGTAGAGCATTACGATTGCACTTAGCACGTGCAACAAGCCTTTAAACCCCTAGGTTATCCTAGTGGACGAGTGTTGTCTCGTGAGGGTTTGCAGTGAAGTTACCCACAAACTTCAATCCCAAAATAAAATTTGTTTTATGAAATGAAAGTCTAATTTCAAGTACATAACTGATAAGAATTTCAAAGGCACACAAAGTTTTAATTACTAAGTAGCCCAATTTCTAGGTTAGTATGCAATTTAAGTTGAAGTCATTAAGTTTTCCGTTAGGGAGTTGTAAGACTTATTTATACTTGAGTGCTCAGTGAAGTTTGGACCATGCACAAGCTAAGATTTCGAATCTCCAAAATATCGCTAATATTAGTAGTTTCCAAGAATTGGTCGGTCAAGACCTATTTGCTGATTCAAAATCATCTTATCTGCAGGATTTCGAGAGCTGTGGATGTTTACTTTAATACCTCATAGGCTTTATCTGTAATATTCCAGTTTATTCGAATTTTTACAACGTCGGTTTTCACACTATTGTCTTTTTTAAGGTCAATATACATTTTTTTTTTGTTTTTGAGCATTTTTTTTTTTGGCATTAAGGAGAAATGATAATGTATATATTGTGCACTTTTACTCCTGTGATGATTCCTCCATGTAGCAAGCAATTAGTCGACAATTCTCACACCAGTTGGCATGAGGTGTCGGGCATCAAGACTCCCCTACGGACCTATGCTCGGGTTCCTCATCACAAGCCCGCTGACCTTTGACAATAGGTAGCCCTTTCCGATGTACCTGACTAAATCCACCATTTTTTTTTTTGTGGATCAGAAAAAGATGGTTCATCAGGATTCGAGGTTGCTACCATATTCTCAACACAATGTCGAACCTATACCTTAGAAAATGCAGGCCAGATGTGTTGTGAAATTCAAAGCACTAATTAGCTTACAACTCACTAAAAGGAACTTAATAAAAAGAACTCACTTTTGCACTACTTCCAACTAGTCATTGGGCTCTTAGATTTTATATACCTTGTGTGTTGTATATATATATATATTTTTTTTCAAAAATTTTAACTAAAAACTTTTTTTTTAAATAAAATTTCAAATGCGTAAAAATACCCCCAAACCTAAATCTAACATTGTCCTCAATGTTAAAGAAAATTTAAAGCAGTAAGAGGACAGAGGAGAAGTACCTGATATGGGTGGGTTAATTGAAAGTTGGGGCAAAATCCCCCAAACCTGCATGTTAGTAATTTATTGATGTTTTTTTTTTTATAAAAGAAACTTACATGTTGGGTTGCCTCCTAAAGAGCGCTAAGTTTTATGTCTTCAGCAAGACAATTCCGATTTACTCATAATAGATAGGGTCGGTCAGAAGTGTCTCCTCGACTTCTGGACTCAGATACTCAAGGTATGATTTTAAACGATGTCCATTGACTTGAAAGGACCTACCATCCTTGGTATTGCATATTACTACTGCACCATGCGGGTGCACTTTCTCTACTGTGTATGGGTCAGTCCAGCGAGATTTAAGTTTTCCAGGGAATAGATGTAACCGAGAATCATATAAGAGAACTTTTTGTCCTTGGTAAAACTCTTTACGAGTAATCATTTTATCATGCATGACTTTCATGCGATCCTTGTACTTCTTAACACACTCGTAAGCATCGTTCCTAATTTCTTCAAGCTCGTCGAGCTGAAGCTTTCTATGTTCTCCTGCCTTGTCGAGATCGAAATTTAGGCGTTTGATTGCCCAATACGCCTTGTGTTCTAACTCGACAGGTAAATGGCAAGCCTTGCCATAGACAATCCTATATGGGGACATTCCAATTGGTGTTTTGTAGGCCGTTCGATATGCCCACAATGCATCTGTTAACCTAAAGGACCAATCCTTTCGATATGGATTGACAGTTTTTTCGAGGATGGTCTTGATTTCTCTGTTGGAAACCTCAACTTGTCCACTTGTTTGTGGATGGTATGGTGTACCGACCTTATGGGTGATGTTGTACTTCCTAGCAAGGGCTTTAAAAATTCTATTGCAAAAATGTTTCCCCCCATCACTAATGATAGCACGAGGGGTGCCAAAGCGAGCGAAGACAGACTCCTTAAGAAACTTGATCACTACTTTGTGATCATTGGTCTTACATGCGACAGCCTCAATCCACTTGGACACATAGTCAACAGCTAGGAGTATGTACTGGTGCCCAAATGACATAGGAAAAGGACCCATAAAATCAATACCCCAAACATCAAAGATTTCTACAATTAAGATCGGGTTCAGGGGCATCTCGTTTTTTCTTGAAATTTTTCCTAGTCTTTGACATCGGTCACATGATTTGCAATACTCGTGTGAGTCATGAAATAGTGTGGGCCAATAGAATCCGCACTGCAAAACCTTTGCAGCCGTCTTTTTACCACTGATATGACCACCACAGGCATGGTCATGACAAAAGGAAAGGACTTTCCTTTGTTCGTATTCAGAAATACACCGTCGGATGATCTGATCATGGCAATATTTAAATAGGTATGGTTCAACCCAAAAATACCACTTCACACGAGCTAGGAAGCGACATTGCTCCTGTTTGGTCCAAGAGCTAGGCATTTGTTCAGTAACGAGGTAGTTGACTATGTCAGCATACCATGGAACATTGGTATGGGAAATCATCATTAGTTGTTCATCCGGAAAAGTTTCGGATACAGGTAATGATTCTGCAGATGACTCAACAATTAGTCTGGACAAGTGGTCAGCTACTACATTTTCAGATCCCTTTTTGTCTCGAATTTCGAGATCAAATTCCTGGAGCAATAGGATCCAACAAATGAGCCTTGCCTTAGCATCCTTCTTTGTGAGAAGGTACTTAAGGGCGGCATGATCAGAATAAATAAGAACCTTAGATCCTATCAGGTAGGGGCGGAATTTATCTAGAGCAAAAACAACTGCCAACAATTCTTTTTCAGTGGTGGAATAGTTGAGTTGGGCGTCATTTAGAGTTTTGCTTGCATAATGAATAACATGGGGAAGCTTCTCTACTCGCTGACCTAAGACAGCACCTATGGCATAATCGGATGCATCACACATGATTTCAAAAGGACGACTCCAATCAGGACTCCTTATGATGGGTGCTGAAGTTAGTTCAGACTTTAGTCTTTCGAAAGCAGTTATACAAATTGGCGAAAAATTAAAAGTAGCATCTTTCGCCAACAAATCGCATAAGGGTTTCGACAATTTACTGAAATCCTTGATAAAGCGGCGGTAAAAACCCGCATGCCCTAAAAAGGATCTGACTTCCCTAACAGTTTTGGGAGGTGGCAATTTAGCAATTAATTCTACTTTGGCCTTATCCACCTCAATTCTCCTTTGTGACACAATGTGTCCTAAAACAATACCTGATTCTACCATGAAATGACACTTCTCCCAGTTAAGAACTAAGTTTTTCTGTTTACAGCGTTCTACAATAAGTGTCAAGTGGTGTAGGCATTCCTCAAAATTGGATCCAAATATAGAAAAATCATCCATGAAAACTTCTAAAAATTTCTCCACCATGTCGGAGAAAATACTCATCATACACCGTTGGAATGTAACTGGTGCATTGTATAGCCCAAAAGGCATGCGACGATAGGCAAAAGTGCCATAAGGACAGGTGAATGTGGTTTTCTCTTGATCCTCACGTGCGATAGGGACTTGGTTATATCCAGAATAACCATCGAGGAAACAGTAATGGGAGTGGCCAGCTAGCCGTTCTAGCATTTGATCGATGAAGGGTAGAGGAAAGTGGTCTTTCCTAGTCATGGCATTAAGCTTCCTATAGTCGATGCATACTCGCCATCCCGTTTGGACTCGAGTAGGGACTAACTCATTCTGATCATTTTTCACCACAGTGATGCCAGACTTTTTAGGTACGACTTGAACTGGGCTTACCCACTGACTATCAGAAATAGGATATATAATCCCTGCATCTAAAAGCTTGATGACCTCGGCTCGAACTACGTCCTTCATGATTGGATTAAGTCGCCTTTGTGGTTCTCTAGAAATTTTTGCATCTTCTTCTAGATGGATTTTATGTTGGACCACAGAAGGACTAATCCCCTTAATATCAGCTATAGACCAACCGATAGCTTCCTGATTCTTCCGAAGGATACTTAACAGCTTCTCTTCCTGTTCTTTAGTTAGATTCGATGCAATTATAACAGGTAAGGTCTTGTTTTCTCCAAGAAATGCATACTTCAAGTTTTCGGGAAGGTCTTTAAGTTCTAGTTGTGGAGGTTTGACATTGGATGACACTAGCTGAGATTCCGAAATAGGCAATGATTCAAACTTGGTGGCCCATCTGCTAGTATCCATCACTGGAATGGAATCTAACAATGCATTAACCTCTTGACTTGACTCACAATCTTGACCAAAATTAGCCAAACATCTTTCTCATGGGTCAGAATAACTCGATTCTTCAAAAGAACTGCTAATTATATTCTCAATCATGTGAATTTCTTCCAAATCGTCCATCTCAGTTGACTGACTACTACTATGAAAAACATTGAGCTGGACAGTCATGTTCCCAAAGGCTAGAGTCATTATTCCATTTCGGCAACTAATCACAGCATTTGAAGTGGCCAAAAATGGTCTACCTAGGATCACCGGGATGTGACTTTCTGGATTTTTTACTGGTTCAATTTCAAGGACTACAAAATCCACAGGGTAGTAGAATTCATTAACTTTTACAATCACATCCTCCACAATTTCTTTGGGATACTTCACAGTCCTATCTGCTAATGACAAGGTAATGTTTGTGGATTTTAATTCCCCCAAACCTAGTTCGGTGTAGACAGAATAGGGTAATAGGTTTACACTTGCTCCTAAGTCTAATAGGGCTCTCCGAATGATGGTGTCTCCTATTTTAATTTCAACAGTGGGGCAACCAGGGTCCTTGTATTTTGGGACAATCTGTTGTTGAATAAGAGATGAGGCTTGTGCCGCCATCACAGCTTGCCTAGGAATACTGGTTTTTCTTTTCACCGTGGTTAGGTCTTTTAAGAATTTTGTATAGGAGGGGATCTGTCTGATGGCATCTAGGAAGGGTAAATTTATTTGAACATTTTTAAAGACTTCCATGATTTCATCGTACTGAGATTTTTTCTTTAAGTCTTGTAGTCTACTAGGAAATGGAGCCTTAGGTGTGTAAGTCTCTATTGGTTTCTCCTCTATTCCTTGTGTTCCCTGTTCTTGTGCCTTTTTCTGGGTGGGGTTTGGTTCATATTTTTCTTCTTTTTCTTGCACAGAAAGTTGGACTTTGTTGTCCACTTGCTTGCCAGATCGTAAAGTGGTAATTGCCTGGACTTCATGGATAGGGTTTCCATTAGAATCAATCTGAAACTGGCCTCTCGGCCCTTGATTCTGTTGCCTACTAGGGTTAGGCACTGGCTGACTAGGTAGTTCACCTTTCTTTCTATCCCCTAGAGAGTTTGCTATTTGACTTAGACTAACCTCAAGTTTTGCAATCGCTTGCGCATGAAATTGGTTAGTCTGGGTTTGAGCCATATTGGTCTGTTGTTGCTGTTGGATGAAGTCTTGTTGCTGCTTCATCATGTTAGCCATCATGGCTTCCAATGATGTAGTTTGCTGAGGGATAGGGGCACTATATGTAGGAATAGGTGGAGCCAATGATTGGTTTATTTGTGATGGACCTATCCTGGAAAAATTTTTCTGAAAACCTGGTGGACGACCTTGATGCTGAATAGGTTCATTTTGCTTGTATGAGAAATTTGGGTGGAACCTATTATCAGGGTGGTAGACTGGGCTGAATGAATTGGGAGTGGGCTTCTTGAAGGCACTATATGAGTTTAGAGCATTTGCCTGCTCAGCCTTAATGTTGGGTAAACTAGGACAACACTCCACTAGATGCTCAGAACTGTTACACAGGATACATAAACTATGTGACTCGTGATCCACTTTCATGATGGGATTTAACTCTTTATATGAACTCGAGCTAGTGGAAACAGTGAAAGCATCAAACTTTTTGCTTAAGTTGTTCATTCCAGTCACCAGATTGGACATGACATTTTTGAGTTCTGGGTCTGCTTTCATTTCATAATTACCTGGTTTTCTAGACCCGAACTCATCTCTATTTACTTCCTCACATAGCTACTCCAATTTTGGGCGTTGTCGGCTAAGTCAACAAGAAATTCATAGGCTTGATCCGGGGTTTGGTCCATGAACCTACCCTTGTGCATGGACTCAATCATGTTTCTATGTGCCGGAGGTAGTCCTTTGTAAAAAAAATGTACTAGGTCCGCCTTGTCAAGCCCATGGTGTGGGCACTTGACCAAAAGATCATGGAATCTTTTCCAAAGTTGGGAAAATTCCTCCTCAGATTTTTCTCTAAAAGTTCTGATGGCATCCTTAATTTTTTCAGTCTTTACCATGGGATAGAACTTAGCCATGAACTTCCTAGATAGTTGTTCCCATGATGTGATGGAATTTGAAGCAAGGGAATATAGCCATGCAGCGGCACGATCCTCTAAAGTCATGGGAAACAATCTTAATTTAATACCCTCTTCATCTAAGTTTTGATTTCTAAACGTTTGACAGATTGTCAAAAATTTGTTTAGATGAATGTAGGGTTGTTCACTCTCGAACCCATAAAACTTGGGTAACATGTTTATTGTTGCAGCCCGAATCTCGAATTGGGCTGCATTATTGATTGGTAATACTATGCAAGTAGGGGGACTAGCAGATGCGGGTGCAAACAACTCATTCAAAGTTCTAATATGTTCGCCCATTGTAGAGATTGATGGTTGGTTTACAGTTCGCAAGTTGTGATGAAAAGTTCTGTCAATCTCAGGATCAAATGGGGTTAACTTATCCCTTAATGACCTTCTACCATGCATACATTATCAACACTTCATTATATTTTGATTCCTAAAATGAACGAAATCCTAAGAGAAGAGAAGGGCTAGACACAGATGACCACAGCCAACACCACACAACAATTTGACCCTATTAGTCTTAGAACTAAGTGAGGTTTAGCAGCTTCATAAATCTAGTTGCACAGAGATTTATCAGGTTAAAAAGTTTCTGAAATTCTCTCTAGATTAGACAGCTCCTAATCTCCCTTTCAGATTAAGCTTGAGCTTACCAGTTAAGCAATCCAGTAACCAGTGACCAGGAAAGTCCCGGGGTGTGTGGTGGTGCCAGAAGGGATACACCGATACCACAATACCCGTAACAGTTCTCACTGTTGTAAAACTTTCCTAGACATCACCAATTACTAAATTCTCACTGGAGTGGCTTTCAGCCGCTTCTTTCCAAGAGCCTAATTGAGCTCGAAAATCCTAAGGCCAACGTCTAATTTGATTTTAATTTAATTTGGCTTAGGATAAGTATGCAAGGTGGTGGTTTTTGGGCTAAGGACAGGTAATGACTTTCCGACCTTATCTTTTTAATGGGTTTTGCCCTTAAATTCTTTTATGCAAATGCTTAATACTAAATGCAGCAAATAATCAATGATTTTTTAAAGTTTATGCAATGTCATTAGGTTGTACTGATTAAATGAGCAAGCAATTTTTTTTTATTTTTCTTATTTTTTTTAAAATTTTATGTTTTTTTTTATATATAGGAATAACTTGAATGTAAACTAAAACTAATCCTTATACGTCAGTCAATCTCCGAATGCCCATTGAATAAGCTCTGGAGATTACTCCGTGAGGAGCCCCAATAGAGGTATGATCACCTCGGGGGATTGCACCCTATCAATTACTAGCAAAAATAATAATTTTTTTATATTTTTTTGATTTAATTTTAAAATTTTTTTTCATTTTAAACTTCAAATTTCGAATCTCAGAATTCAAATTTTGAATTTAAATTTTTTTTTGAATTTTTGAATTTTTTTTAATTTTAATTTTTTTTTTGAATTTTAAATTTCGAATTTCAAATTTCAAAATTTAATAACTACGAAATTATTAACTAGAAATTATTAAAATAAGGAAAATTAATAAAAATAAAAATAAAAACTTACTACCGGAGTACGTTCACTCTGGGCATCCAAAATTCGATTTGATCTTCGTGATCGTTCTTACTTCTCGATTTGCCTTCCGGCAACGGCGCCAAAATTATGTTCGTCCGTTCCTGTCTAACTAAAAATATGCTAAACATATCGTTGTTAGAACCGACGAACAAAAGTTAAATTTAAATTTACTCTTACCTGTTCTACTCGAAGAATAGTGGTTGTAAGAGGTCGATCCACAGGGAGGTGATTGGAGTTGCATAAAAATTAGAACGTTCACTCGGATTCAAAATCGATTTTTGAATAATAGAAGAAAAACATTATATCGGGGATGATGATGAATTCTCTAGTCTACTGGAGAATTATTTTTTTATTTAAAAATAATAAAAAGACATGTACTTAGATTTAAAGAGTATTTATATTTTTAACTAATCAAAGAAAATCTCTGGCATAAATAAAAATGGATGAAAACAAGAAGAAACTGCATAAAGAAATATTTAATGTATTGCATAAAAAGAAAAATTAAACCAATGCATGAAGAAAACAGAAATTAAACTAAACCTAGAACAAGGATTGCATGAAAAAGAAATGATAGATTTGATAAAAATAACATCGATTACAAATAACAATGGAGATTAGACCTAATACTCCTTCTCTTTTGTAAATAAAATAAAGAAAAAGAAAGTAGAACAAGTCACTTTTCTTCTCCCTCTCTCTCCCACGGTGGAGCTCCCAAAATAAAATACTTTCTTTATTCCTTTCTTCTTCCCAAGAACAGAGCCTTGCTCTGTTTCTTCTTCTCAACACCCAGCCGACTCCTCCTTTGGTTCCCACCCCAACCGAGCACCACTCCTCCTTCCCTGGTGGCCTCTTCTTATAGGAGTCTTGGAAACGCGTTGAAGACGTGTTGGAGATCTGCCTCGCTGGGGGAGATCTTTGCCATGCGCGGAAGGAGCTGGATGCGGTGCGGGATCGATCGCGGAAGAGAAGGGATGCTGGGATTCCGGCTCGGGATTCCTTCTTTGGATGTGCCGGACGCGATGCTTGGATCACGGAAGCGGGATCGAGGGGGAGGACGGACGCAGGATGCTGTGGCGTTGATGGCATCACGGAAGAGATGGGATTCGGAAGAGCTGGCACGGACGGCTGAATGCGGAGGAGGGATCACGGGCTCGCTGGGAATCCGGAATGGGCGCACGGTTGAGAAGCTGGGACGAGCGGCTGTGGGATCATCCGGCTTGGATCACGGGATGGTGGGGACCGTTGCTCTCCCGGTTTTCGCACGGGATGGACGCGGATTCGGCTTGCAAATGAGATTCGCTGGGAGGAGCTGGAGCCTGGCACGGTGGCTGGCACGATGCGGATGGAAGGTGGGGACGCATGCGGAAGTCACCGCGGGATCGTCGGGATGAAAGGAGACGCGGGCTGATGAAGAGGAGGCTGCTGTGATGGCGTGATCCGTGGGATGGAGCTGAAACGGAAGGTGGCTGCGTTGGAAGGAGCTGGGAGACACCAAGTTCCATCCAATTAGTATATAGATAAAAAAATAGTGTGATATGAAACTTGGCTTGTAGACGGACGGGTCATCTGTTCTGACTGGAGGTCAATTGCAAGTCTTTCAAGTCATGGGTCACCCAGCACCTTATAGTTATGGTATGGCCAAATTAGATTTGCCCAAAATTATTTCCCAAAAGCATAAAAGAAATGGACCCGATTCGGATCTGAATCTGACTCGGACCCGACCCGATCTTCAACCGGGTCGGATCTGGGAAGGGATCCTTTTTTAGTCAAATTTGTACTCAATGTGCATTTTATCTCTAATTTATGAAAATCTGTGCCAAACCCAAATATAATATTAATCTAGTGAATTTATCATTATCGGTTAGCAATAATACTAATTTAGGTGACATGTAGGTCGCACTTTTGTGCTCTCATCAGTAGGTTTTGGGATCCTCTATGTATTTCCTATCTCCAATGAGGAACATTTTCTTAGTATCCTCTTCAAGCATAACTAAGTATCTATCAGGAGGATAGGAGACCCTACTAGATCTGCGAGATGGAGGAACAACGTGTACTGGCTCTGTATGAATGGGTTCTATAGGATCCATGACTCGTTGCTTTTCAGAGACTTTCTCTTCAAGCTCAATTTTCCACCCACTGCCTCTATCAAGGATAAACTGTTTTTCCAAGAAGATGGCATGTCAGCTCACAAATACATTATGATCCTCTGAGACGTAAAAATTGTATCCTAATGACTCTTTAGGATATCCTATAAAACGAGCACTTATGGTCCTAGCCTCTAGCTTGTCCGCATGTAGTCGCTTGACATGGGCCGGACATCTCCAAATCTTGAGATGACCAAGACTTGATTTCTTACCATGCCATATCTCATACGGTGTGGTAGGAACGGATTTAGAGAAAACTCTATTCAGTAGATAAATTGCGGTAAGTAAAGCATCTCCCCAAAAAAACATAGGTAAATCAGTGAAGCTCATCATGGACCGGACCATATCCAATAGAGTCCGATTTCTCCTCTCTGACACTCCGTTGAGTTGAGGTGTACCTGGAGGAGTCCATTGTGAGACCATGCCATTCTCTTTGAGATAGTTCCGAAATTTTTCACTAAGGTATTCTCCTCCTCGATCTAATCGAAGAGCCTTAAGGAGTTTTCCAGTTTGTTTTTCTACTTCATTTCTGAACTCTTTGAACTTTTCAAAAGATTCAGATTTGTGTCTAATAAGATACACATACCCATACCGTGAATAATCATCGGTAAAGGTAATGAAGTACGAATAACGTCCCCTGGCTTGCACATCGAATGAGCCACACATATCTGTGTGTACCAGGATAAGTATTTCAGTGGTCCTCTCCCCATGTCCTACAAAGGGCAATCTAGCCATTTTTTCTTGAAGATAGAACTCGCAAACTGGATATGACTGGGAAGTCAATGAGCCGAGAAGCCCATCTTTATCCATTTTGTTCATTCTGTCTTCTCCAATATGGCCAAGTCTGAGGTGCCACAAATATTTTTGGTTTATCTCATCCCTGGATCTTTTGGATCCTTTGGCACTCACTTCTTGCTCAGACACATTTACAGATACATCCATATGCAAATGATAGAGACTGTCAATCATAAAATCACGTGTGACTATTTTATTTCTGAAATAAATAGAACAGCAGTCTTTGTCAAATGTAAAAACATGACCTTCCTGTGCTAGACATGAAACATAAATCAAATTTCTGCTAGCAGCAGGTACATAATAGCAGTCTCTAAGTAATAAACTAAAACCAGACAGTAGTCGCAGATCGTAAGTGCCTACAGCCACAGCAGCAACTTTTGCCCCATTGCCAATCCGAAGGGTTACCGCACCTTCCGCCAGCCTTCTACTTTTCTTTAGACCCTGCATAGTAGTGCACAAGTGAGCACTAGAATCAGAATTATAACCCAACTAGAAGTAGAAGAAACTGTTAGATTAGTTTCAATTACGAGCAAGTCTATACCTTCTGAAGGTGTGTCAGCCTTCTTGTTCTTCAGGCTCTCGATGTATGAAGGACAGTTCCTCTTCCAGTGGCCGTCGACATTGCAGTGGAAACATTTTTCTTTGTCATTAGCCTTTTTTTTTTGAACTTCCTTCTTTGGCTTCTTGTCTTTCTTCTGCTTCTTTGCAGGCTTCCTTTTCTTCCAAGTAGACTTTCTCTTGGAACCAGAAGTCAGCTCAGCAGCAAGGACATTGCTCCTTGAACCTTTCAAGGCTCCCTCAGCAGTTACCAACATGTTTAACAGTTCAGTCTTAGTGCATTCAATCTTATTCATGTGGTAGTTTACTATAAACTGTCCAAATGAATCAGGAAGGGATTGAAGGATCAGATCTACTTGCAATTTCTTGTGCATGTTCATATCGAGCTTCTCAAGCTCCTCCAGGTCCTTGATCATAGTCAGACCGTGATCATGGACAGACTGCCCCTTGCGTATCTTTGCTTTGAAGAGCCTCTTGGACACTTCAAAACGAGCTGTGCGACTCTGCTCACCTATAATTAGTACCGGTCAATCGGTTGGTCTCAAGAATACGGGTCAAAGGGTTTGAGGCTGACATTATGATCTGCAGAGAGTAAAGATTCTAGTTAGACTTTTGTACTTGATCCTAATCTGTTCCATGGTCTTTTAGAATAAATGTACCTCCCACTATTTTCTCGAATTCCTCACACTCCTCTGGTAGGAAAATGGAAAACTTACACGACTAGAATTTCTAGTGGGTACTACGGTCCTACCGATTTACATGCCACCTTACCTAACAGTTATTGGTGACACATAAATAGATGAGTGTACAACTCTTGTACAATGCTTCTCAAGCATGTTGCAGTGCTACATGGTCTCTAAGTCATGAAGACCTCATCTAACAGTTATTGGTCCCATTTCTTAGTTAAGTCAGACCCACCGTATAACCGTAGAAATAAAGTTGTCATTGGGTCCTCACCTAACAGTTATTGGTGCCCAGCTCCACCTTTATCCTACAACATCTCATGTCTATAGAGAGGTCCAGTCCCCCGATGCAACTTGCCCACTGTATCCAGCCGAGACAAATCAACATCAGAAAGACCCTGCATCACATCTCAGCCACTCGCATTCAATCTCTCCCACGCGTTTTCAGTCATCCAGACCTTGTTTCACGACATCCATCTAGATTACCCAGCTTAACAAAATAAAGCCTTCCCATCCAACTCTCAGTCGAGTCCCAAGCTTCATCTGGATTATTTCCCAGCCAAGATCCTCTCAGTTCACGCTCACATTTCATCTCCCAAGTCATTCAAAGCCAACTTCATATCATCCTTCCCCAATCCGTGAACGCGTCCCAGCACCCCACGTATCTCCTCCATCCTCCCACGGATAAACCTAGTCTTCCAACCGTTCCCCCTTCCCACAAGCTCCCATGGCTCTGCGATCGAGTTCATCCTAATCTCACACTCTTCCCGATTGCCTCCCATGATTCTCTCCTTCCTAGATTTCCTCCAAGCATCCGAGCCATCCCAGCCGATTCATGACATTCCTTCTCTCCCATGTCCAAAGAACAGGTTTCATCTTCTTCCGACTTCTTCTCAGCTCACGAATCCAAGCCTTATCCAAAGATCCCCTGCTCCCCAGCTTCCTCGGCTTCATCCTCCCGTGACCCACGAACAAAATCATCCACTCCTCCCAGCCAAAACCGAACCTCCACATCCAAGGAACAGAGCCGTTGGAAAGCTCAATCCCATCTTCTCCATGATCCTCTTCCTTCTTAAATCCTTAACCCACGTCCACTATTTTTCCAAATGCATGCCCTCCTTCCAGATCATGTCCACCGTCTGCGCATATCCAGGATCATCCTCCTTTATCCGGATTACTTCTTTTGAATCTAAAGAACAGAGTTCATCCACAGGATGAACCCAAATCCCAGCTACTCCGCGATTGAGCAGCATTACTTCCGTTCGTGAGATCAACATCCGGATTAACTTCATCTTCCGAATCCCTTGTTCCCACTGAATCAAGACTCATCCGTACCCAAGCTATCCGCCAAGTCCAACTCTCCTTGCTTCAGCGGAATAGGGCCACGTCTTTCATCTTCATCTCCTCTGCTTCCGGATTCCTCCACGTCCAGCCAATGGCTGCATCCCAACCCGGATGAACTCGGATCGGATTAATCCCAACCAACTGCAAGTAATCTCCCAGCATCCTTATCTCCTTCTACGTCCAAACTTCCCAGATTAAGCCGCGTCCACGTTTGAGCACAGATCCCATCCTTTCCGTGATCAACTCCATCTTCTTCCCCTGTTCCGCATCCAAAGATTTCCTCCCAGCTCGCATCCAACCATTTCATCCTTCCACAAAATCCCAAGCAACTCCTTCAGCTGTAATCATCTCTCTTGCATCCACGTCAACAGTCCCCGTGATCAGCTCTCGCATGCATTCTGTGGTTCAACTTCATCCATCCAGCCATCGGGACCAAAAGCCAGCATCTACAACACGACCGGAGATCAAGCAAAAATCCCAGCACCTCATGCACGGACATGATCCATCTTTCCCAACAACCTCACGCATCTTCTCCGCGAGTCATCCTCATCTCCTCTCAGCCGTGAGCGTTCACATGATCCTCTGCATCCTTATCCTTGATTCAAAAGAGGGGAGGAGAGAGACGTGGGCAGGCTATAAAAAGGGAGTCGATTCTTCCTTTCCACGACAGAGGGGGGACTGCTCCCATCCCTTCTTCCCCCATCGGGGGCTGATCTCTTCGCTGGAGAAGCTACTCACAGGCCAAGTTCTCACGGGAAACAGAGGAGGGAGAGAAAAGTTTAGATTTTTTGGGAATGATTTCCCAAAGAAAAAAAATAAGAATGAAGTGCTGAGGGAAAGGATGCCGATCGTGATGCAAATGGAAGCCCGCTGCTGTGCCACTGCTGCTGTCGCCCACAACTCCATGAAAGACTGATCTTCGCTCTAGGGCTGGATGCAGCCCTAATAAAGGGCCAAGAATTTTATATTTTAATTTTCTATTCCTGGAGTTGTATAAACTTTATTTTGCTCCTAATGAATATTTTATTTCATCTCATATTTAATTTCTGTGATTTTAAGTATGACGTTTATACAACTGTTCCTCATGATCACTAGGTAAATATAAGATAGTCCATGCTTAAGGAAGATGTGGTGTGTAGTTTAGGGTAGACATTGCATGCCAACTGAAGATGGATTATGCCTAAATTACTTTTGTAAAATTTTATTTGAATGCTTTTTAGGCTTGTAGCCAATTTGCATGTTAATCCAAGAATAAATTAAAATACAAATAACCCTTATTCCGATGTTAGTGGTGAATTCCTTGCCCTAAGTTCTCCCAAACTGATATCCTTTTAATTGCATTTTTTTATTAAATTTCTTAGTTTAATTTTCTTCACTAACTTTCTTTTTAAATATTTTTAAGAAAACAACTGTACGCCAATCCCTGTGGATCGATATCCGTAATCACTATCCTACTAGATACGTGCTATTGCGTGGTCTTTAAAGTTGACTATCAATTTTTGGCGCCGTTGCCGGAAATTGTTAGTATAGTTGTTTTTATTTTCATATATATATATATAAAAAAATTTCAATATATATATATCTAAAATAAAATAAAAATATTTTCTATTTTTTTTACTTTCCTTATCTCCTTGTTCTCTCTTACTAATTTTTGAATTTTCTTTTATTCAGAAATCAAAGAGGAAATCTGGGACGATCAAAAAGAAAACTGCTGAAAAAGAAATGCAGTAGAGGTTTGCCTTAAAAAAAAAAAAAAATTTTTGGAAATTTCCTTTGGTAATCTCTAAACCTTTCTTATTTAAATTGATTCCCAATTAGCTTGAAATTTTGTGGTGATTGTTTGATTTTAATTTCAGCAAAAGTGTGAATGCATGCTTGATACACACACCAATTAATCTACACATAGTAAGGGCAATTACCCCAACAAGATAAGAACTGAATTTCATCACCAGATTCTTGCCCAAATTAGGTGAATCAATTCTCACATAGCTATCACGTCAATTAAAATCAATTAGACATAGGCCCCTCGGGACATTCAAGCTCAATAGGACGAAGATCACCGAAAGTTGCACCAATTTCGCTTTGTGGCTCAGTTGATGTCTAGGCAAGCTTTGTCCCAAGGGAGATAGTTCATCTGTTCGAGGCAAGTGGTTTTTAAGTGGGACCTTTACGAACGCATCGTGACCTCCCCACTTACTTGGGAGCTTACCTAGTCAACTCAGTTCATTAGACCGGATTGGAGGCTTAGGTGCCCTCTTCAAACCAGTTAGGAGCTATCTAGTGATTTTAGGGTAAATATAAGGAATTGATGTGTTTTTCTTTTAATGCATGCTTGGCCCATTTTGACTTTGACAAGGCCGTAGAAGCAGTCAACTTCTTGCCCAACAATCAGTCTCCCATAAATTTTCTTCCTTGGAGAACTCGGCATAACCCGGTATGATTTGATAAGGATGTGCTGTGTCTGGCTGAAGACGTTAAACTTAGCGCTTGTTGGGAGGCAACCCAATTTTCGTAGTTCGTTTTTGCATTTTTCTTATTGCATTTTTCAATGTTTAACAGGATCCCTCATATTACTGATGCAACTACGGTAAAATGCTTCTATTCTCCATATGCATCATATTTTCATCCAAAATAAAAATAAAAATAATAATAATAATATAATATTATTAAAAAAATAATTAAAAAAATAAAAAATAAAAAAAACATTGAGGATAATGTCTGGTCTAGGTTGGGGGGTATAGGATTTGAATTTTTGAAGAAATTTTTTGTATTTTTAAATATTTCATCTCAAAAAAAAAACCTAATTTCTATGCTTTAGTGCGGGAATGATAAACATACAAAGTATATAAAATCTAAAAAGCCCAATGATTAGTCAGGAGTAAGACAATTTGAGTTCTTTTCATTAAAAGTTCTTTTAGTGAGTTGTAAAATAATTTTTACTTCGGAATTTCATGACACACATGGCCTGCACTTCTAAGGGTTAGGTTCAATATTATGTTGTTAAGTCTGGTAGCAACCTTGAGTCCCGATGAATCATACCTATCTGATTCACTATTATCTCATATTAAAAAAAAAAGTGAATTTAGTCAGGTACATCGAAAAGGGCTACCTATTATCAAAGGTCAGCGGGCTTGTGATGATGAACCCGAGCATAGGTCCGTAGGGGAGTCTTAATGCCCAACACCTTATGCAATCTGGTGTGGGAGTGTTGACTGAATGCTTGCTACACGGAGAAATCATTACAAGAGTAAAAGTGCGTAATTTATAAATACAAAATAAAAAAAAAGAAAAAAAAAATAGAAAATAATATTGATCTTGAAAAAGACGATAGTGTGAAAGCCGTCGTTGTAAAAATTCGAGTAAACTGGAATATTACAGATAAAGCCCATGAGGTATTAAAGTAAACATCCACAACTCTCGAAATCCTGCAAGATAGGATGATTTTGAATCAGTGAATAGGTCTTATTTGACCAATTCTTGGAAACTACTAGCTTTAGCAGTATTTTGGGGGATCTAAAGTCTTAGCTTGTGCATGGTCGAGATATCATCGAGCACCCAAGTATAAATATGTCTTACAACTCTCTAACAGAAACTTAATAACTTCAACTTAAGTTGCATACTGACCTAAGACTTGGGCTGACTTAGTAATTAAAACTGTGTGCTTTTTGAAATTTTTAGCATTTATGCATTTAAAATTAGATTTTATAAAACAGTAAATAAATTCTTTAGGTAGCGACAGCAGTTTGTGGGTATCTGAGCCGGAAACCCTCACGAGACAAAACTCGTCCACTAGGGCCATCTAGGGGTTTAAAGCCTTATTGCATACGGTCAATGCAATCGCGATTCCTGCGAAAGTGAGTTAGTTTTTATTTTGCTTGAGGACTAGCAAAATGTAGGTTGGGGGGTGTGATAAGTGCTAAATAATGCATAAATTAATATCTTATTCATAGCACTTATCATTATTTTAATTCACATATTTTGTAAAGTTAACCATAAAAGATGTATTACCCTCATCATTGCATTTTAATAAATTAATTCGAGTTTGATTTAATTATTTATTAATTGAGTCTAATATATACAGGTCGAGTCAAATTCATTTGGGATGATCCCTGGACCCGAATCACATGCATCCCGCAAATTAGATCCTCTCATATTCTGATTCAGCCATCTCCTTTCAGATCATGTCCACCGTCTGCGCATATCCAGGATCATCCTCCTTTATCCGAATTACTTCTTTTGAATCTAAAGAATAGAGTTCATCCACAGGATGAACCCAAATCCCAGCTACTCCGCGATTGAGCAGCATTACTTCCGTTCGTGAGATCAGCATCCGGATTAACTTCATCTTCCGAATCCCCTGTTCCCACTGAATCAAGACTCATCCGTACCCAAGCTATCCGCCAAGTCCAACTCTCCTTGCTTCAGCGGAACAGGGCCACATCTTTCATCTTCATCTCCTCTGCTTCCGGATTCCTCCACGTCCAGCCAATGGCTGCATCCCAACCCGGATGAGCTCGGATCGGATTAATCCCAACCAACTGCAAGTAATCTCCTAGCATCCTTATCTCCTTCTACATCCAAACTTCCCAGATTAAGCCGCGTCCACGTTTGAGCACAGATTCCATCCTTTCCGTGATCAACTCCATCTTCTTCCCCTGTTCCGCATCCAAAGATTTCCTCCCAGCTCGCATCCAACCATTTCATCCTTCCACAAAATCCCAAGCAACTCCTTCAACTGTAATCATCTCTCTTGCATCCACGTCAACAGTCCCCGTGATCAGCTCTGGCATGCATTCCGTGGTTCAACTTCATCCATCCAGCCATCGGGACCAAAAGCCAGCATCTACAACACGACCGGAGATCAAGCAAAAATCCCAGCACCTCATGCACGGACATGATCCATCTTTCCCAACAACCTCACGCGTCTTCTCCGCGAGTCATCCTCATCTCCTCTCAGCCGTGAGCGTTCACATGATCCTCTGCATCCTTATCCTTGATTCAAAAGAGGGGAGGAGAGAGACGTGGGCAGGCTATAAAAAGGGAGTCGATTCTTCCTTTTCACGATAGAGGGGGGACTGCACCCATCCCTTCTTCCCATCGGGGGCTGATCTCTTCGCTGGAGAAGCTACTCACAGGCCAAGTTCCCACGGGAAACAGAGGAGGGAGAAAAGTTTGGATATTTTGGGAATGATTTCCCAAAGAAAAAAAAATAAGAATGAAGTGCTGAGGGAAAGGAAGCCGATCGTGATGCAAATGGAAGCCCGCTGCTGTGCCACTGCTGCTGTCGCCCACAACTCCATGAAAGGCTGATCTTCGCTCTAGGGCTGGATGCAGCCCTAATAAAGGGCCAAGGGTTTTATATTTTAATTTTCTATTCCTGGAGTTGTATAAACTTTATTTTGCTCATAATGAATATTTTATTTCATCTCATATTTAATTTCTGTGATTTTAAGTATGACGTTTATATAACTGTTCTTAATGATTACTAGGTAAATATAAGATAGTCCATGCTTAAGAAGATGTGGTGTGCTACCGCATTAGTTTAGAGTAGACATTGCACGCCAACTGAAGATGGATTATGCCTAAATTACTTTTATGAAATTTTATTCGAATGCTTTTTAGGCTTGTAGCCAATTTGCATGTTAATTCAAGAATAAATTAAAATACAAATAACCCTTGTTCCGATGTTAGTGGTGAATTTCTTGCCCTTGGTTCTCCCAAACTGATATCCTTTTAATTACATTTTTTTTTATGAAATTTCTTAGTTTAATTTTCTTCACTCACTTTCTTTTTAAATATTTTTAAGAAAACAACTGTACCCCAATCCCTGTGGATCGATACCCGTAATCACTATCCTACTAGATACGTGCTATTGCGTGGTCTTTAAAGTTGACTATCACAAGGTAAGCAGGTGGGAGGCTCCCCTTACTTAGAGAGTAAGGTCCTAATTAAGTAACCACCTTTCATGCTTTCCTAGATACCAATTAGATCAATTAATCTAATATGACTCGCTCATGTTGGTTCACTCTCGACTTAATTGAGGAGGTTTTAGTTTAGGTCTCATTTGGATTGGTCTATTAGTCTGCATCATATGTAAACCTATCTACCCCACTCACATTTGCATCACATGCAAATGATACATCGCAGGCAGTTATAATCGCAGCAATAATTAAAGCTAAACTTTAAATAGGTGATGATCATGGATTCTAATTAGGTCATATTACAAGCACATGCACGTCAATCGATCAGTTGGTCTTCAACTCTTGAATTGGTCCCGAGCCTTCTTGATCCGATCCTTGATCAACTCTTGATCCAATCGCCATCAACCGCTCAGATCGCCGTTCATCTCATGCACTATCTTCGACTTGATCGTTGACGTACATCACATCACAGAAATACAACCAGATATAAAAATAATAATAAATTACATCCCCTTTTAGGAGGCACGCAGGCCTCTCAAAACATCAAATAAGATGCATGTAAGCATCTGAAAAATTACATGACCTTGCAGATCACATCGCAGGTCTTTACAATTGATACCAAAAGGGTTTGAATCCTATGATCATCACCACATGCAATAATTATAATTTTCAGATCTGAAATCTAATTAATTATCTCATGACATGGGTTGCTGATCACGCTAAACATGATTCTAAACTTTGTAATCCCATTAACAATGCAATTAGAATCATCAATTTATCACATAAAAATCAGCATGCAAAAATTAGCAACCTTGAAAAAATCTGCATGCAGAAAAATTTCAGCATGCATAATCTTTCAATTTTCAGATCTTATATGCCTGTTTACAATTAATTCTAATCTTAAACTACGAAGCCTAGGCTCTAATACCACTGTTGGGAACCCGCCCATGCCGCAAAAAATTAAAAAAAAATCAGATGGCAGCGGAAGAGGCATGCGCGGGATCACACGTTCATCCATGAATGTTGTTCAAAAACCGTTCGTAGATAGATTAGAATTAAAAATATTTAACTATATTAGGAAGATCAGATCTTCACCTTATGCGGATAGATGATCACCGCAAACTGAAGTTCATGGTTTAGGATGAAGGTTCGCTTGAAGCCGCACAAGCGTCCGGCCTCTACGGGTATCCACACGAAGTAGAGGACCGATCAAGGCTTTCCTTGTCTCCCCGGGGTGCTAGCTCCCTTGCAGAGACTTCTTTTGATGGATGATTTCTTCCCTTTTAATCTACTCTTGATTATGCTTAGAAGGAGGAAGAAGAGAAAGGATCTTTGGAGAAGAACCAAAGGCTGGATGCAGCCTTTTCTTTCCTCTGCGTTGGAAGAAGAAAGGGAGGAGGGAGGAGGTCCGCCAACACCTCTCTTTTGCTTCCTTTGCTTGCGGCTGAAGACCAAGGAGAAGGAGGAGGAGGCCACGGCTGGAAGAAAGGGGATTCAATACCCTAGGTGCCGCCAAGGCCTCCTCTTATATAGGCATGAAGGGCTCCTACAAACTAGGAGCCCTTGATTCCTTTCCAAGAGGGGCGTCGGCCCCTCTTGTGTTGCTGCACCAAGGAGGAAAAAGGGGAGGGCTTGCGCCCCTCCCTCTTGGTTAGCCCTAATCCTCCTCTAAGAAGGCTTGGGATGCCCTAATGTGGGCTAAGCCCTAATCTAATTAGGCTTAGTCCAAGGGTAAACCAATTTTGGGTTTAATCTAGATAAGTCCTAATCCCAATTAGAACTTAAATCAATTTTGACTCAATTGAACTCTTCAATCCTAATCCAATTAGGAGTCCTTGTTAATTCATTAAATTAATAATTAAATAGGACTTAACAAATTCTAATCTAATTAGGACTTATTTAATTTTAGTCCTAATCCAATTAGGACTCTAATTTGAATCCGAAGTCCTAATCCGATTAGGACTCTGGAAATCCTACTCCAAGTAGGAATCCAAATTTAATTCAAAACTCCTAATCTAATTAGGATTGTAGGAATCCTACTCCAAGTAGGAATCCCAGTCCTACTCCAAATAGGACTCCCAGTCCTAATCTAATTAGGACTGCAGAAATCCTACTATAAGTAGGATTTGTATTTAAGTCCAATTAATTAATCCCCTTTGTTCCTTCTTCTATTGATTATCAATCGAATTGATTACTCGTGATTCATAATCACTTTTCAACCATCGGATCGGTCAATACTTCTAGTGTGTGTGACCCTATAGGTTCTATTCTGACTGGTAGTGAGATATATTGCGATCTCTATCACAATATCATTGAAAACTCCTTTCAATGGGTTAGAACGATTCCAACTCTACTCATTAGGGTTTATCGATCATCGAGATAATCCCTGTGAGTCTCACCATCCACCAGTGACACCTAGCAGCATGTAGTGGCTACCCAGCAGAATGAAATGATGAACCTCTAGGTGCGTTATCATATGATACAGTCCTTCTAACCGTAGATCCCTACAGGACGGAGGTCATGGACAACTCGTCAAACCCCATCGTCTGTCATATGTCAAGATTTATTCGACTAAGTTTGAGAGTGGAAACTCTTCTCCATTGTGCATACTGCCCTGGCCGAAGTCTTTCGACTCAGTCTTATAAATCACATAGGATTCTCCTTATCTACCAAGGTCGATAGATTCCATATAGGTGCATACCCTACTCCTACAGTGAACCTATTACAGCCAATCTACACTGCATGGACCCGTATATCTAGAGACCATGTATAACGTGCAGTCAAACTACAATAACCTCACTGTGAGTAGCCGAAGCACCGCAGATCAAAGGACCAGTCACACTAACTACAACATCAAGCAAGTCACTGACGAGTGGATAGACATCCAAGTGACTTCTTGTCTTAGTCCACGCTTAGTAACCCTTGTTCTTAACAAGCACCTGCACTATTACTTCAGTGTCGCCACACTGTGGACTCGAGTCTCGTCCATCCATAAGGAAAGCAATGTGTGCACTGATCGGATCGATCATCGTCCTCGTGATGATCCATTGATCAAGAGCATTCAGAAATTAATCACCAATGATGCATCTCTCAAATTCTTAACTCTTAAGAATATGCATCATCATCTTATTAATTCTTGGACGATTCATAGACACATAAACAATATGAATGAAAAAGATGCCTTTTATTTATTCAATAATAAATAGTCAAGTACAAAATTATGTCTCTAGAATTAACAATGTGTCAGCCAGATTGGCTTCTAGGGCATACATCTAACAGTTGAATGCACTTTCAGATTGCTCAACCACCTTCTTTTGTGATTTGAATGAAGCAACTTGATGAAGAACACTTGAACTTGCTTTCTCTTGAATATGCTATTGATTTTTGCAAAAGATACTTTTTCCTTGAAAAATAGACCTCTTAAATACTTCCCCAACCTCAGATGATCACTCCCTAGGTGTTGGAATAGAGAAACTAGCCGTTTCTAGCCGTTGGAGACTCAAAAAGTATATATGCAGAACTAGCCGTTATGCTGTCAGCCGTGCTGAGGGCGACCCAAGCTTTTCTGGGTCGGCCCAAGTTACTGTTCATTCACCTGGGATCGGCTCAAACTTTTCTGGGGTCGGCCCTGCTACAGCAGGGTTGGCCCTCTCAGGAAATACAGAAGCTTATTTTTCTGACCTTCTCACTAGGGTCCACGCATGCTTTTTGGGGTCAACCCATGCTACAGTGGGGTCGACCGAAGCTACAGTGGGCTCGGCTCTTTCGGGATTCCAGAGACATGGTTTTTGAGTACTTAACTTGGGGTCGGCTCATGCTCTCCTGGGATCGCTCCACCTGGGTCGGCTCAAGATCTTGGGA
>NW_024069520.1:0-40111 GCF_009389715.1 Phoenix dactylifera
ATTATGGGTTATTCCCTTTTTACTACAAAATTCGTCAAATAATTGATTTTTGAATTCGGTACCATGGTCACTTCTAATGGCTATGACTGAAGACTCTCTAGCATTTGTTACTTCCTTATGAAACTTTTTAAACATAGAAAATGCTTGGTCCTTATGTGCCAGAAACATGACCCATGTGTACCTAGAGTAATCATCTACTATAACTAGACCATATTTATTTCCACCTAGGCTTGTTGTTCTAGTTGGACCAAATAAGTCCATATGTAATAGTTCTAGTGGCCTAGAGGTAGAGACACATTTTATAGATTTAAATGAGTTCCTAGATTGTTTGCCAAATTGACATGCTTCACAAATTTTGTTCTTTTCAAATTTTAATTTTGGCAAACCTATCACGGAATCTCTTTTAACTAATTTAGTTATTGTGTCCATGCTTGCATGACCTAACTTACGGTGCCATAACCAACTAGCATCATTATCTTTAGTTTCATTTACAACTAGATATTGGTTATGTTTTGCAAGATCTTCTAGGTCTACAACATATACATTTCCACGTCTAATCCCTTTAAAAACTAAACTATTATCATTAGGATTTGTTATAATACATAGTGATGGTTTAAACATAACATCATATCCTTTATCACATAATTGACTAATGCTTAACAAGTTATGCTTAAGACCATCAACATATCTAACATTATCTATAAAAGTAGAAGGGGTGATTTGAACTTTACCAATACCAATGATGTGACCTTGGTTGTTGTCTCCAAACGTCACAGCACCTCCCTTCTTAGCTTCAAGGGTGAAAAATTGGTCTTTATCACCCGTCATGTGCCTTGAGCAGCCACTATCCAAATACCAGCAGTTTTTGTTGACCTTGGCTGCAAGACACTCCTACACAAACAAATCATGTCATCTTAGGTACCTAAGTTTTCTTGGGTCCTTCATGGTTAGTCAAGTTGGTTCCTTTTGGAACCCATACCCTTTTAATTTTTCTTTTAGTTTTTCTTTTCCTATAGTCACATGCATTTGCCTTATGTCCTATATTTCCACAACAAAAACAGGTTATTTTCTTAGTTTATTTTCTCCAGCTTTGACAAAGAAGTTACTAAGAAATTTTTGTTTATTTTTTGGTTTATACCCTAAACCCGCTTTATTAAATACGGCTCGTTGATTGTTAAGTATCATGTTTAACTTTTCAGAACTATACGTAAATTTTTCAACTAAAGGTTTGTATTTTCCAAGTTCTTTAGTTAGTGTTTGATTTTCTGTTTTTAGATCATTAAGTTCTTTAGTAAGATCCTTATCTAAGGTTTGTTTTATTTTTTAAGTTCTGAAAATTCCTTAGTTAATTTTTCATTATCTTTAGTTAAGGTGTTAGCCTTTTGAGTTAACAGTTGGTTGCTTGTTTTAAGTTCTATATTTTCTTTAATAAGAGCATCTTTATCCTTAACTAATGAATCATGCTTATGAATATAAGTTTGGTTAGTTACTTTTAGTTTTCTGTTTTTAACATTTATATCCTTATATTCAATCATTAATTCATTAAACGCATCATAAAGTTCATCAAATGTAAAATCAAAATGCGTATCCTTAACTTTTACTTTTAGTTTTCCTCTTCGTTTTGATGAAATCAAACGTTTTGATTGCCTCATCAAAACGAGTGTTCCAACTCCGAGATGCTTGCTTTAGTCCATAGATGGACCTTTGCAGCTTGCAGACCTTGTGATCTCCATCACTGGAAGTGAAACCCAAAGGCTGTTCCATATAGATATCTTCATCAAGATATCCATTCAGGAAAGCAGTTTTCACATCCATCTGCCAGATTTCATAATCATGAAATGCTGCAATGGCAAGCAATGTTCGGATGGATTTTAGCATGGCTACAGGTGAAAAGGTCTCCTGATAGTCAATGCCCTCGCGCTGACTATACCCTTTTGCCACAAGCCTTGCCTTATAGGTCTCTACCTCTCCATCCGAACCTATCTTCCTCTTGTAGATCCATTTGCATCCAATAGGTACAATACCTTCTGGTGGGTCTACTAAGGTCCAGACTTGGTTGGAATGCATGGAGTCTAACTCTGACTTCATAGCTTCCAGCCATTTTTCGGAATCGATATCAGATATCGCCTCGTTGTAGGTTTTGGGATCCTGTATGTGATCCCTATCTCCCACTAGGAACATTTTCTCGGTATCCTCTTCTAGTATACCTAAGTATCTATCGGGAGGATGGGAGACCCTACTAGATCTACGAGGTGGTCGAGGGACATCGTGTACTGGCTCTGTATGAATGGGTTCAATAGGATCTGATGTGGGGTCGGAACCCCGACACCAGCCCCCACACCGGCCGAGCAGGGAAAGCATCTGCGTCCCTCCCGAGGTATTGTCCGCTCTGGGATTGCCGCTTCGGGTCTGCGGGAGGTCGCCCAGGGCCGGAGCCCAATGACAGTCCCAATGACAGTCCCGAGCCCTGACGGCGCGGGGGTCCGCGGAGGTTGCCCCCTACCCCTCACGGTTTTGTCCTATAAAAGGCGCCTCGTCTGAACGAGAGAGTGCTGGAGCAGCTCAGCTCGGTAGAGCGATATGGTATTGTCCGCTTTGGGAACCGTGGGCGCTTTGGCTCACACGGTGGCGGACCCACCTGCAGGCGCGTGGCTGCTGGACAGGTGTCCCTCACGGTTTTGTCCCCCGTAGGGGCGCCTCGTGAGGAAAGATTTTAGGCCTCCTCATTATAAGGCACAGACCTTTCCGCTGATTAGCCGATGTGGGACTAAACTGGGAACCCCATCCCACAACACAGCCCCCTCAATGGGAAGGTCTGTGCGTGGCCGGGGTCCTTCCTCTAGCGCCATCTGATGTGGGGTCGGAACCCCGACACCAGCCCCCACACCGGCTGAGCAGGGAAAGCATCTGCGTCCCTCCCGAGGTATTGTCCGCTCTGGGATTGCCGCTTCGGGTCTGCGGGAGGTCGCCCAGGGAGGTCGCCCAGGGCCGGAGCCCAATGACAGTCCCAATGACAGTCCCGAGCCCATGACGGCGCGGGGTCCCGCGGAGGTTGCCCCCCCTAACCTCACCGGTTTGTCCTATAAAAGGCGCCTCGTCCTGAACGAGAGAGTGCTGGAGCAGCTCAGCTCGGCGAGCGATATGGTATGTCCGCTTGGGAACCGTGGGCGCTTTGGCTCACCACGGTGGCGGACCCACCTAAAACCTTTCCTGACGAGGCGCCCCTACGGGGGACAAAACCGTGAGGGACACCGTCCAGCAGCCACGCGCCTGCAGGTGGGTCCGCCACCCCGTGTGAGCCAAAGCGCCACGGTTCCCAAAGCGGACAATACCATATCGCTCCTGCCCGAGCTGAGCTGCTCCAGCACTCTCTCGTTCAGACGAGGCGCCCCTACGGGGGACAAAACCGTGGAGGGACACCTGTCCAGCAGCCACGCGCCTGCAGGTGGGTCGCCACCGTGTGAGCCAAAGCGCCCACGGTTCCCAAAGCGGACAATACCAATATCGCTCTGCCGAGCTGAGCTGCTCCAGCACTCTCTCGTTCAGACGAGGCCGCCTTTATAGGACAAAACCTGTGAGGGTAGGGGCACCTCCGCGGACCCCCGCGCCTTCAGGGCTCGAGACTGTCATTGGGACTGTCATTGGGCTCCGGCCCTGGGCGACCTCCTCTGGGCGACCTCCCGCAGACCCGAAGCTGCAATCCCAAAGCGGACCAATACCTCGGGAGGGACGCAGATGCTTTCCCTGCTCGGCCCGGTGTGGGGCTGGTGTCGGGGTTCCGACCCCACATCAGATGGCGCTAGAGGAAGGGTCCCGGCCACGCACAGACCTTACCACTGAGGGGGCTGTGTTGTGGGATGGGGTTCCCACTGATTAGCCGATGTGGGACTAAACTGGAAACCCCCAATACCACAAACAGGATCCATGACTCGTTGCTTTTCAGAGACTTTCTCTTCAAAGCTCAATTTTCCTCCCACTGCCTCTATCAAGGATAAACTGATTTTCCAAGAAGATGGCATGACGGCTCACAAACACATTGTGATCCTCTGAGACGTAAAAATGTATCCTAATGACTCTTTAGGATATCCTATAAAACGAGCACTTATGGTCCTAGCCTCTAACTTGTCCGCTGTAGTCTCTTGACGTGGGCCGGACATCTCCAAATCTTGAGATGACCCAGACTTGGTTTCTTACCATGCCATATCTCATACGGTGTGGTAGGAACGGATTTAGAGGGAACTCTATTCAATAAATAAATCGCTGTGAGTAAGGCATCTCCCCAAAAGGAACATAGGTAAATCAGTGAAGCTCATCATGGACCTGACCATGTCCAACAGGGTCTGATTCCTCCTCTCTGACACCCCCGTTGAGTTGAGGTGTACCCGGAGGTGTCCATTGTGAGACTATGCCGTTTTCTTTGAGATAGTCCCGGAATTCCCCACTAAAGGTATTCTCCTCCCTCGATCTGATCGAAGAGCCTTAAGAGGTTTTTCCAGTTTGTTTTTCTACTTCATTCTTGAACTCTTTGAACTTTTCAAAAGACTCAGACTTGTGTCTCATAAGATACACATACCCATACCGTGAATAATCATCGGTAAAGGTAATGAAGTAAGAATAACGTCCCCTGGCTAGCACATCGAATGGGCCACATACATCTGTATGTTTAGGGTAAGTATTTCAGTGGTCCCTCTCCCCATGTCCTACAAAGGCAGTCTAGCCATTTTTCCTTGAAGACAGGACTCGGCAAGTTGGATATGACTTGGAAGTCAATGAGCCGAGAAGCCCATCTTTATCCATTTTGTTCATTCTGTCTTCTCCAATATGGCCAAGTCTGAGGTGCCACAAATATCTTTGGTTTATCCTCATCTCTGGATCTTTTGGATCCTTTGGCATTCACTTCTTGCTCGGTAACATTCACAGATACATCCATATGTAAATGATAGAGACTGTCCAATCATAAAACCATGTGCCGACTATTTTATTTCTTAAATAAATAGAACAGCAGTCTTTGTCAAATGTAAAAACATGAACCTTCCTGTGCTAGACATGAAACAGAAATCAAATTTCTGCTAGCAACAGGTACATAATAGCAGTCTCTAAGTATTAAACTAAATCCAGACGGTAGTCGCAGATGGTAGGTGCCCACAGCCACAGCAGCAACTTTTGCCCCGTTGCCAACCCTAAGGGTTACCGCACCTTCCGCCAGCCTTCTACTTTCCTTAGACCCTGCATTGGTAAGTGCACAGATGAGCACTAGAACCAGAATCTATAACCCAACTAGAAGTAGAAGAAACCGTTAGATTAGTTTTCAATTATGAGCAAGTCTATACCTTCTGAAGGTGTGTCACATTTCTTGTTCTTCAGGCTCTCGAGGTATGAAGGACAGTTTCTTCTTCCAGTGGCCTTCGACATTGCAGTGGAAACATTTTTCCTTTGTCGTTAGCCCTTTTCTTTTGAACTTCCTTCTTTTGGCTTCTTGTCTTTCTTCTGCTTCTTAGCAGGCTTCTTTTTCTTCCAAGTAGACTTTCTCTTGGAACCAGAAGTCAACTCAGCAGCAAGGACATTGCCCCTTGAACCTTTCAAGGCTCCCTCAGCAGTTACCAACATGTTTATGAGTTCAGTCTTAGTGCATTCAATCTTATTCATGTGGTAGTTTACTATAAACCGACCAAATGAATCAGGAAGTGACTGTAGGATCAAATCCACTTGTAATTCCTTGTGCATGTCCATACCGAGCTTCTCAAGCTCCTCTAGGTCCTTGATCATGGTCAGACCGTGATCATGGACAGACTGCCCCTCGCGCATCTTCGCTTTGAAAAGCCTCTTGGACACTTCAAAACGAGCTGTGCGACTCTGCTCACCATACAACTCTTGCAGGTGTGCCAGTATGTCCCTAGCAGTCTTATATTTTCATGCTGGCATTGGAGTTCATTAGACATGGATGCCATCATATAGCATTTTACTCTAATGTCATCATCCAACCACTTTTTATGCATCTCACGCTGAACACCCAGTAGGACGTGTTGGTAGTGTGGGGATATCTGAATCGAGTATGTAGCCTATTTTCTCACAGTCCAAAACAATTTTGAGATTTCTAAGCCAGTCTTTGTAATTGGTTCCGGTCAGTCGGTTGGTCTCAAGAATACGGGTCAAAGGGTTTGAAGCCGACATTGTATCTGCAGAGAGTAAAGATCTAGTTAGACTTTTGTACTTGATCCTAATCTGTTCTAAGGTCTTTTAGAACAAATGTAACTCCCACTATTTTCTCGAATTCCTCACACTCCCCTGGTAGGAAAACGGAAATTCCACACGACTAGGGTTTCTAGTGGGGTACTGCGGTCCCACCGATTTACATGCCACCTCACCTAACAGTTATTGGTGACACATAGATGATGAGTGTACAACTCTTGTACAATGCTTCTCAAGCATGTTGCAGTGTAAACTTGGTCTCTAAGCCATGAAGACCTCACCTAATAGTTATTGGTCCCATTTCTTAGTTAAGTCAGACCCACCGTATAACCGTAGGAATAAAGTCGTCATTGGGTCCTCACCTAACAGTTATTGGTGCCCAACCCCACCTTTACCCTACAAACATCTCATGTCTATAGAGAGGTCCAGCCCCCCGATGCAACTTGACCACTGTGTCCAGCCGAGACAAATCAACATCAGAAAGGCCTTAGCAGCTCTACTACAGTGGAAGACCTATTGACTTAATATTGGTTAATCAGGTCTTAGTGTTTGCAACTTGAGCCCTTCATAAGAGGTAATCGAACAATTGGCCAGGTAAGCAGGTGGGAGGCTCCCCTTACTCAGAGAGTAAGGTCCTAATTAAGTAACCACCTTTCATGCTTTCCTAGACACCAATTAGATCAATTAATCTAATATGACTTGCTCATGTCGGTTCACTCTCGACTTGATTGAGGAGGTTTTGATTTAGGTCTCAATTAGGTTTGCTACATCACATGTAAACCTATCTACCCGACTCGCATTCCACATCACATGCAAACGGTACATCATAGGCAGTTTATAATCGCAGCATCAAATAAAGTTAAACTTTAAATAGGTGATGATCATGGATTCTAATTAGGTCGTATTACAAGCACATGCACATCAATCGATCAAGTGGTCTTCAACTCTTGAATTGGTTCCAAGCCTCCTTGATTCGATCCTTGATCAACTCTTGATCCCATCGCCATCAACCGCTTAGATCACCTTTCATCTCATGCCTTTGCTTCAACTTGATCGTTGATGTACATCACATCACAGAAATACAACCAGATGTAAAATAAAAATAAAAATAATTTACATCTCCTTTTAGGAGGCACGCAGGCCTCTCAAAACATCATATAAGATGCATGCAAGCATCTGAAAAATTACATGACACCGCAGATCACATCGCAGGTCATTACATTTGATACCAAAAGGGTTTGAATCCTATGATCATCACCGTATGCAACAATTATAATTTTCAGATCTGAAAACTAACTGATTATATCATGACATAGGTCGCTGATCATGCTAATCATGATTCTAAACTTTGTAATCCCATTAACAATGCAATTAGAATCATCTTTTTATCACATAAAAATCAGCATGCAAAAAATCAGCACCCCTGAAAAAACTGCATGCAGAATTTTTCAGCATGCATGATCATTCAATTTTCAGATCTAATAAGCCTTTAGATAATTAATTCTTACCTTAATCTACGAAGCCTAGGCTCTGATACCACTGTTGGAAACCCGCCCATGCCGCTGATATTTCAAAAATTAAATCAGATGGCAGCGGAAGAGGCATGTGCGGGATCGACGTTCATCGCATGAACGTTGTTTCGAGACCTTTCGTAATTAGGTAAGAATTAAAACTTTTATAACTATTAGGAAGATCAGATCTTCACTTGCGCGGGTAGATGATCACCGCAAATCTGAATTCGTGGTTTTGGAAGAAGGTTCGCTTGAAGCCGTTCAAACGTCCGGCCTCTACGGGTATCCACACGAAGTAGAGGACCGATCAATGTTTCCTTGTCTCTCCGGGGTGCTAGCTCCCTTGCAGAGACTTCCTTTGATGGCTGATCTCCTCTCTTTCTTTCAACTCTTGAAAGTGCTTGAGAGGAGGAAGAAGAAGGAGGGATGATGAAGAAGAACAAGAACCCCTAGCAGCCTTCTCTTCCTTGCTTGCGTTGGAGCCCAAAACAAGAGAAGAAGGATGAGCCGGCAATGCCTTTCTCTCTTCTTGCTGCTGGCGGCTGAAAACACCAAGGAAAGGAGAGGGCCACGGCTTGGAGGAAGAGAGGTTTTTCAATGCTCTAGGGCGCCGGCCTCATGGTTCCTTTATAGCCATCAAGGGCTCCTCCAAAGTAGGAGCCCTAGATGAATTTCCAAAGAGAGAAGGGGGGGGCGCCGGCCCCTCTCTTCATGCCGCACACAAGCAGAGGAGGAGGGGCGTGATCCCTCCTTCTTGTGATGCCCTAATCCTCTTCTAAAGAGGATTGGGTGCCTCTCTTATGGTTTAATCCCAATCCGATTAGGATTAGCCAAATTGGGTTCAATCTATGCTAGTCCTAATCCAATTAGGACTTGAATGAACCATGACTCAATTGAACTCTTCAATCCTAATCCAATTAGGAGTCATGTTGATTCATTAGATTATTAATTAATTTAGACTTAAGGAATCCTAATCCAATTAGGATTTATTTAATTTTAGTCCTAATCCAATTAGGACTCTATTTGAATCCGAAGTCCTAATCCAATTAGGATTTCTAGGAATCCTACTCCAAGTAGGAATCCTATTTTAATTCAAAATTCCTAATCTCATTAGAATTGTAGGAATCCTATTCCAAGTAGGAATTCCAGTCCTACTCCAACTAGGATTCCCAGTCCTAATCCAATTAGGACTCTAGGAATCCTACCCGAAGTAGGATTTGTGTTTAAGTCCAATTGATTAATTCCCTTTGTTCCTTCTTCAACTTCTTTATCAATCAAATTGATTGCTTGTGATTCTTAATCACGATTTCAACCATCGGATCGGTCAATACTTCTAGTGTGTGTGACCCCATAGGTTCTATTCTGACTGGTAGTGAGATATATTGTGATCTCTATCTCAATATCATTGAAAACTTCTTTCAATGGGTTGGAACGATTCCAACTCAACTTATTAGGGTTTATCGATCATCAAGATAATCCCTATGAGTCCCACCATCCACCAGTGACACCTAGCAGCATGTAGTGGCTACCCAGGAGAATGGAATGATGAACCTCTAGGTGCAGTTAACGTGTGATACAATCCTACTATCGTGGATCCCTACAGGACGGAGGTCATGGACAACTCGTCAAACCCCATCGTCTGTCATATGTCAAGATTTATTCGACTTGAGTTCGATAGTGGAAAACTCTTTTTCCACTTTATATCACTGCCCTGGCCAAGGTCTTAGAACTCAGTCTAACAAATCACATAGGATCACTCCTCTCCTATCAAGGTCGATAGATTCCTTATAGGTGCATACCCTACTCCTACAGTGAACTTACTGCAGCCAATCTACACTGCATGGACCCATATGGCTAGAGACCATGTATGTGTGCAGTCAAACTACAATAACCTCACTGTGAGTAGCCGAAGCACCGCAGGTCAAAGGACCAGTCACACTACTGCAACATCAAGCAAGTCACTGACGAGTGGATAGACATCCAAGTGACTTCTTGTCTTGGTCACGCTCAGTACCCTTGTTCTCTAACAAGCACCTGCACTATCACTTCAGTGTCCCTACACTGTGGACTCAAGTCTCGTCCATCCAGAAGGAAAGTGATCTGTGCACTGATCGGATCGATCACCGTCCTCGTAATGATTCATTGATCAGGAGCATTTAGAAATTAATCACCAATGATACATGACTCAAATTCTCAACTCTTGAGAATATGTATCATCATCTTATTAATTCCTTGGACGATTCATAGACACATAAACAATATGAATGAAAAGATGCCTTTTATTTATTCAATAATAAATAGTCAAGTACAAAATTATGTCCCTAAAATTAATAATGTGTCAGCCAGATTGGCTTTTAGGGCATACATCTAACAACGTCTAATTTGATTTTAATTTAATTTGGCTTAGGATAAGTATGCAAGGTGGTGATTTTTGGGCTAAGGACAGGTAATGACTTCCCGACCTTATCTTTTTAATGGGTTTTGCCCTTAATTACTTTATGCAAATGCTTAATACTAAATGCAGCAAATAATCAATATTTTTTTAAAGTTTATGCAATGTCATTAGGTTGTATTGATTAAATGAGCAATCAATAAATTTTTTTTATTTTTATTTTTTTTAATTTTTTTTATATATATTTTTGATTAATTAAATTTTTTTTTCTTTTTAAACTTCAAATTTCGAATCTCAGAATTCAAATTTTGAATTTTAAAATTTTTTTTAAATTTTTGAATTTTTTTTTTTATTTTATTTTTTTTTTTGAATTTTAAATTTCGAATTTCAAATTTCAGAATTTAATAACTACGAAATTATTAACTAGAAATTATCAAAATAAGGAAAATTAATAAAAATAAAAATAAAAACTTACTACCGGAGTACGTTCACTCCGGGCATCCAAAGTTTGATTTGATCTTCGTGATCGTTCTTGCTTCTCGATTTGCCTCCCCGGCAACGGCGCCAAAATTTTGTTCGTCCGATTCCTGTTTAACTAAAAATATGCTAGACAGATCGTTGTTAGAACCGACGGACAAGGTTGAATTTAATTCTACTCTTACCTGTTCTACTCGAAGAATAGTGGTTGTAAGAGGTCGATCCACAGGGAGGCGATTGGAGTTGCATAAAAGTTAGAACATTCACTCGGATTCAAAATCGATTTTTGAATATCAAAAGAAAAACATTACGTCGGGGATGTTGAATGTTTTCTAATTGAAAATAAACAAAGAGAAGAAGGAAAACTTTGCAATTGAAATTGGATGCAGAGTAGGGATCGATTTCTAAAGACAGATTATGAATTAAAATCATCAGTTTGAACAGTAAAAATAAATTTCAGAGTTATTGTTGCCCAGATAGACAACCCGAGGGGGGGGGGGTGAATTGGGTTTTTAAATTAATTTGACTAATTAAAACTTTGTGGATGATTAATTAAAAACTATAGCAATTTATTTAATTAAAGCTAGTGCTGTGAGTAATGTGCGGGGAAGAAGATGAGAGACAATGCACTACAAACACAAAGTTTTATAGTGGTTCGGAGCTAACCCTTGCTCCTACGTCCACTCCCCAAGTCTCACTTGGGAATTTCACTATAACCCCCTTGGATTACAGTCGGTTGTTTTGCAAGCTCACAACCAAACTTGTTGTTTTACGAGCTCACAACGAACTCGGTCGGTTTTTCCAGGCTCACCGACTAGAACCAACCCCGATTGTTTTCCCGGGCTCACAATCAAACCCTTACACACGTTGGTTTTAACTTGGCTCACCAACCAACCTTAATCCCCTTGATTCAATCCCCCGATTGAATCAAGTAAATACAAGAGATAGAAGAAAAATAGAAAATAGCTTCTCAAAAAGCAGATATAGAACGATATAAGCAAAGAGGAGTTTAGAAGCCCTCAAACGCTTTTAAGCTGAAGTAGAGGAATGGCTTCTGGAACTCCGGTCTCCTCTTGAAAGAGTGGTCGACTTGAATGCAGGAGGAGAAAGCTTTTAATGCTGGGAAGATGTTGTTGGAGCAGTAAATGCAGATCTTCCCTTTTTCTCGTTGAAGAGCACTTGGAGAGCTTGAAAGTTTGAATGCTTGGAGTGGAAAGTGTGTTCTCTCCCTTGCTACAGTCTTCTGTGGCTATTTAAGCCAACCCCCACGGAAACTAGCCGTTACACTGCTTTTTCTGCCCGTTCTGCACACTCTGCGCAGCCTGACAATGTGACCGTTGGTGGGTTGGAGTCGACTCGCGCGATCAGGAGTCGACTCGGCTGTAGCGGGAGTCGACTCAAGCTTTTCCGGAGTCGACTCGGCAACTTTTCCAAATTTGAATTAAAGTTGCCGTCTTGACTGGGAGTCGACTCGTCTTGACCTGGAGTCGACTCGCCAACTTCTGGAGCTGACCTGGCAACTTTGGAGTCGGCTCATCCACTGAAGTCCGTGGATTCAAATTTGAACTTTGTCCACTCGAGTCGACTCGACTGTCCTGGGAGTCGACTCGAATCTCAGAGCCCGAACTCCCGTTCTCTGTCTTTTGGCTCATCCAGTCTTGGAGTCGACTCGAACTTCCTTGGAGTCGACTCGGCTCTCAGTTTCCGAAAGTTGGTCTTCTGCCTTTTGACGTGAAGCTTGTCTCGGAGTCGACTCGAGCTGTCTGTGAGTCGACTCAAATCTCAGAGGCAGTAACATGGTCTTCTGTCTGTTGATGGTCGCTCAGTCTCGGAGTCGACTCGCGTACTGCGGGAGTCGACTCGAATCTCAGAGTCCATAAAATGCTCTCTGACTTTTTCTTTGTGTACCGCTGAGAGTCGACTCTTGCTTTCTCTGGAGTCGACCTGCCAACCATCGGAGTCGACTCGCGCTCCACTGGAGTCGACTCGAATCTCAGACCCGAAAACTGCTCTCTGACTTTTCTGTGTGTTCCTCTTGGAGTCGACTCTTACTACCCTGGAGTCGACTCGTTGAACATTGGAGTCGACTCGCGCACTTCGGGAGTCGACTCGTTGACAGTTTCTGAGTTGAAGCTTTCTGTCCTTCTGTCTGTTCTCAGTCGGAGTCGACTCGTACTGATCAGGAGTCGACTCGAGCTCGTGCCAGTGAACTTGATACGCTTGGAGTCGACTCGTGATACTCGGGAGTCGACTCGAGTCTCAGACATTGGTTCATGCAGACTTCTTAACTTATCCAAAATACTATGAACCAAATCTAGAGACACTTGGACAGGATTTTCACTGAAACACTCAATTGAATTCATTAGTAATCACAAGATATACTCAAATGCTTTGAGCTCATCAAAATCAAACGGGGTTTTAATCAATCACTCCACAATCTTCCCCTTTTTGATGATGACAAAACTTTGAGTATATGTAAAATGAATTGCTCATAAAACAATGAAGTAAAATCCATAAATGAATTCAAATGTCTGATAATTTAATTTATCCAAGTTTGAAAGGAGTGAAACATCAAATTTCGGAGGTAAAGCTCCCCCTTTCATTTGGAATTATATAAGCCTTCATATTATGCACTCAAATGTTTGGCTTATATGTCATTAATGATTTAGCTTGATTAAAATTCAGATTCTCCCCCTCAACATATGCATTCAACTATGTTTTGATTCTCTGAATTTCCTTTTAATGCTTTGAAGTATTTGAACTGAAATTTTGGTTTTTAGAGGGAAAATCTGTCAATTTGTTCTTGAGTAGGATTCAGCTAATCTCCGAATATCCCTTGAATAGATTTTGGAGATTACTCTATTAGGAGCCCCAAAAGAGAGATAATGAGCCTCGAGGTACCGAATCCACTTAGAACAAATTTGTGTGTGTTTTTAAGAGTTTATCTTTTTATTTATTTCCATTAATTTCTTTTACATATTTTTTTTTCATATTTCTCCCCTTTTACATATTTTATACATATTTCTCCCCCTTTTTGTCATCATATCAAAAAGGAGGTAATCACACACAAGCAATGGCACAACCAATCATCAAATGGCACATAATTGAAGATAAAATGTCTACTCATTGTATTGATATGAATGTGAATACATTTGAGCATACGATAAGTAAAGCAAAACAAGACAAAAAACACAACTCAAACACATCTATGTCCTCCTCGAGGATGAAGCTCCCCTCTCGAGGATGCATCTCCTCCTCTCGAGGATGGTGCTCCTCCTCTCAATCGGTTCTGCTCCATGAGGAGGGTGACTGCATTTGTAACATGGCCAAGCTGCGCGATAATAGACGTAGTGGCTCTGCTATGTGTAGTGGAGAGCTCTGTCACCGACGCCTGAAGCCCAGTCACCGATGTCTGTATGGCGTCCAGCTTGTCGATGAGTACATTCGACAAGCGCTCGGCCCCCTCGGTGGTGGTGTGCATGTCACGACCTATGTCCTCTCGCATCTGTCGAGTGGTGCTCGTGACCTCATTCATGCTTTGGAACTGGGCCTGGACCAAACTCCGGATATTGTAGATCTCTTCCCGTACATGAGCCGTCATGTCAGTCACGGCTGTCAAGGAAGGGACCAACTGAGAGGATACGGGTGCAGGAGTGGGAGCAGGCACCGCACCTCGGAGCTCCCGAAGCAGATCATCCCTCAGATCTCGGACGATCTCCTGCCGCAGCTCCCGGAGCTGCTCTGGATCAATACGGACCTCCATAGATGGTGGAGCCGAGGAGGAAGGTCCGGCAAAGGTGGTAGGAGCAGGAGGAGTGGATGGAAGGTCTGGATGGTCTGGATAGTCAGAATCGGGCTCAGGACTGGGAGAAGGTCTGGTGGTCTGAGCAGTGAGAGTGGACTTCCTAACCCAGATCCCTTCTCTCTTCCGAAATCCCATCCTGTGCATGGTCCCCGTACACAAGCGATCAGTCCATCGCAAGGCACGAAAGGGTTCCCTCTCAGGAATGGGAATCTCGTACTGCCTAAAGAGAAGAGTGAATATCATCCCGTATGGGAGTGAGAGCCTAGGTCTATCTAGGGGCTCACACATATACCTATAAATGAGCTTTGGGAAGTTGATCGGGGTGTCCTGAAGGATATAAGACATAATAGTTAAGTCCCTCTCATTCACAAAATCAAATCTCCCTGTCTTAGGGAAGATGGACCTGGACAGAATGCTCAAAAGGATTCTCACTTCAATAGGAAGTGAGCTAGCAGATACCTCATCTATGGGGGACTGAGGTGGATGCCCTAGGACGGCCGTAAGGGCCACAACCCTATCCTCAGGATGTGCAGGAGCTACCCCTACTAAAGGAAGGTGGAGGATATGGGCAATGAGATCCTCCGTGACACGTAATGGGACACCTACTACCGTGCCCTCGATACCTCCATCTCCCCGATGGACGGTACTATAGAACTCCTGAACAAGGCCTGGATATGTGGGGAGGTCCAAGGTGAGGAAGTACTCTAGGCCCTGGGCTCTAAGCCTGTCGCCTATGGTGAACCCTTTCCGGGAGAGATAGTCGAAGTTGACATACCTCCCGGAGGTGACTGCCTTCCCGGCCAACGGCCTTGCGGGAACTGCCCTAGGCGGGGAACGAGCCGGAGGTGGTTGCCTCGCGGGATCGTGCCGCGCCTTGGAGCGCCGCTCGGGACCGGCCTCGGGACGGGACCTCTTCCTAACAACGGTCTTACGAGGCATCTTGACCTAAATGGGAAGAAAAATACCTAGAGGACGGTGAAGGACCGACAGAGGAAGCTCGGGACGGACCGGAAATGACCTAGGAACGGACGGAAACTCAATGTCCGGCGAAGAATCGACGGGAAAAGGGCTTGGAGACGATTGGGGATGACCTAGGAGTCGGCTCTAGGGCTTTTTGAATAGTGGCGGCTTGAGGAAAAGTGTTTGCGAAACGACAAACCTAGGGTTAAAAAGTCGGATCCCGACTGCGAGTCGACTCCCCTGAGTCGCGAGTCGACTCGACCTCGAGTCGACTCCAGAATTTGCGCGAGTCGACTCTCCTTATGCGCCTGTAGACCTTATGCGCCTGTAGACCTTGAGTCGACTCCCGACAATGTGCGAGTCGACTCCCCCTCTGCTGCCATCTTTGCGAGTCGACTCCCGCAAATGCGCGAGTCGACTCCCCCTTAGGAGCCGGCTCTGAAACTTACTCGAGTCGTCTCTAACCTTGGCATGCACTTAAAAATCATGCTATAACCGTGCCAAATGAGGGAAAAACACCTAATTGGGATCTGATTTGATGATCATTAAATAGAAACTCTATTTTAACCACATTCTAATCATCAAAATCAATTAATCTAGTGGAAACTCCCACTAGGATGGATCAATCACTCCTAATCCCCTCCTAAGCACACTAAACCTCTCTTCACTTAGGAGTTTTGTAAAAATGTCTGCTAATTGATTATCAGTACACACAAATTGGAGTGACACATCACCATTCAATACATGATCTCTTATGAAGTGATGTCTTATCTCAATGTGTTTAGTTCTTGAGTGTTGAATTGGATTTTTAGTTAGATTTATGGCACTTGTGTTATCACAATTAATGGGGATTTTATCTTGTTTAATGCCATAATCTTCTAATTGTTGTTTAATCCATAAGATTTGAGCACAACAACTCCCGGCTGCCACATATTCTGCTTCAGCAGTGGATAATGCAACCGAGTTTTGTTTCTTGCTAAACCATGAGATAAGGTTTTCTCCTAGGAATTGACAAGACCCGCTGGTACTTTTTCTATCCAGCTTACATCCAGCGAAGTCTGAGTCTGTGTACCCTATTAAGTTTAGGCTAGATTCTTTAGAGTACCACAGCCCTATATTCTTAGTTCCTATTAAGTATTTAAAGATTCTTTTAACTGCAGCTAGGTGTGATTCTTTAGGATTAGCCTGATATCTAGCACACATGCACACACTAAACATAATATCAGGTCTACTTGCAGTAAGATACAGTAAAGAACCTATCATACCTCTATAAAGTTTTTGATCTACAGATTTACCTGATTCATCTTGGTCTAACTTGCACGATGAGCTCATGGGGGTGCTGATTGATTTGTTTCCCTCCATATCAAACTTCTTGAGCATCTCCTTGATATATTTGGCTTGATTGATGAAGATGCCTCCTTTAGATTGTTTGATTTGAAGCCCGAGGAAGTAGTTCAGCTCTCCCATCATGCTCATCTCAAACTCACTCTGCATCAAATCAGCAAATTCCTCGCAGAGGCAATTGTTAGTAGCACCGAAAATGATATCATCAACATAAATCTGTACTAATAACATATCCTTATTTTGCTTTTTCAGAAATAATGTTGTATCTACATTTCTCCTAGAGAATTCATGTTCTAATAGGAATTTACTAAGTCTCTCATACCATGCTCTAGGTGCTTGTTTTAATCCATAAAGTGCTTTATTCAGTTTATACACATGATTAGGGTATTGATGATTTTCAAAACCAGAAGGTTGTTCTACATACACCTCCTCATTAATATACCCATTTAGAAAAGCACTTTTTACATCCATTTGATATAGTTTGAAGTCCTTAGAGCATGCATATGCTAATAATAGTCTAATCGCCTCAAGTCTAGCTACGGGAGCAAAGGATTCATCAAAATCTATGCCTTCTTCTTGATTATAACCCTTTGCTACTAGTCTAGCCTTATTCCTTATAACAATTCCATTTTCATCTAGTTTATTTTTATATATCCATTTTGTACCTATTATTGGATATTCAGAAGGTCTCTCTACTAGATCCCACACTTTGTTTCTAGTAAATTGGTTTAGTTCTTCTTGCATTGCATTTATCCAATTTACATCATTTTCGGCTTCTTCTATATGTTTGGGCTCAAAGTGTGAAACAAAAGCTAGATGGTTATTCAAATTTCTAAGGGATGCTCTAGTCCTAACGGGTTGAGATGGATCATCTAGAATTAGTTCCTTAGGATGCCCATGAGCATACCTCCAAGCTTTTGTTAACCCATGATCCACAATAGGCTCTTGGCTTGATGATGCTTCTTCAACCAATTTTTGATTATTTTCTTGTAATCCCATCTCATCTATCTTTTCTTCAAGTATTTCAATATCATCATCAAAATTAACTTTCTTACTAGACGAGATGTCACTAGAGTCATCAAAAACAACATGTATAGATTCTTCTATAACTAGGGTCCTTTTATTAAAGACTCTATAGGCTTTACTAGTTGTAGAATAACCTAAGAATATTCCTTCATCAGATTTAGGATCAAATTTCCCTAGATTATCTTTCCCATTATTATGTACAAAACACCTACATCCAAAAACATGAAAATAGTTAACTTTTGGTTTTCTGTTTTTCCACAGTTCATAAGGTGTTTTCTTTATAATGGGTCTTAATAGAACTCTATTTAATATATGGCAAGAAGTATTAATGGCTTCTCCCCAAAAGTACTTAGGAAGGTTACTTTCACATATCATAGTCCTAGCCATTTCTTCTAGTGTTCTATTCTTCCTCTCCACAACTCCATTTTGTTGTGGTGTCCTAGGTGCAGAAAAATTATGGGTTATTCCCTTTTTACTACAAAATTCGTCAAATAATTGATTTTCGAATTCGGTACCATGGTCACTTCTAATGGCTATGACTGAAGACTCTCTAGCATTTGTTACTTCCTTATGGAACTTTTTAAACATAGAAAATGCTTGGTCCTTATGTGCTAGAAACATGACCCATGTGTACCTAGAGTAATCATCTACTATAACTAGACCATATTTATTTCCACCTAGGCTTGTTGTTCTAGTTGGACCAAATAAGTCCATATGTAATAGTTCTAGTGGCCTAGAGGTAGAGACACATTTTATAGATTTAAATGAGTTCCTAGATTGTTTGCCAAATTGACATGCTTCACAAATTTTGTTCTTTTCAAATTTTAATTTTGGCAAACCTATCACGGAATCTCTTTTAACTAATTTAGTTATTGTGTCCATGCTTGCATGACCTAACTTACGGTGCCATAACCAACTAGCATCATTATCTTTAGTTTCATTTACAACTAGACATTGGTTATGTTTTGCAAGATCTTCTAGGTCTACAACATATACATTTCCACGTCTAATCCCTTTAAAAACTAAACTATTATCATTAGGATTTGTTATAATACATAGTGATGGTTTAAACATAACATCATATCCTTTATCACATAATTGACTAATGCTTAACAAGTTATGCTTAAGACCATCAACATATCTAACATTATCTATAAAAGTAGAAGGGGTGATTTGAACTTTACCAATACCAATGATGTGACCTTGGTTGTTGTCTCCAAACGTCACAGCACCTCCCTTCTTAGCTTCAAGGGTAAAAAATTGGTCTTTATCACCCGTCATGTGCCTTGAGCAGCCACTATCCAAATACCAGCAGTTTTTGTTGACCTTGGCTGCAAGACACTCCTACACAAACAAATCATGTCATCTTAGGTACCCAAGTTTTCTTGGGTCCTTCATGGTTAGTCAAGTTGGTTCCTTTTGGAACCTATACCCTTTTAATTTTTCTTTTAGTTTTCCTTTTCCTATAGTCACATGCATTTGCCTTATGTCCTATATTTCCACAACAAAAACAGGTTATTTTCTTAGTTTTATTTTCCCCAGCTTTGACAAAGAAGTTACTAAGAAATTTTTGTTTATTTTTTGGTTTATACCCTAAACCCGCTTTATTAAATACGGCTCGTTAATTGTTAAGTATCATGTTTAACTTTTCAGAACTATACGTAAATTTTTCAACTAAAGGTTTGTATTTTCCAAGTTCTTTAGTTAGTATTTGATTTTCTGTTTTTAGATCATTAAGTTCTTTAGTAAGATCCTTATCTAAGGTTTGTTTATATTTTTTAAGTTCTGAAAATTCCTTAGTTAATTTTTCATTATCTTTAGTTAAGGTGTTAGCCTTTTGAGTTAACAGTTGGTTGCTTGTTTTAAGTTCTATATTTTCTTTAATAAGAGCATCTTTATCCTTAACTAATGAATCATGCTTATGAATATAAGTTTGGTTAGTTACTTTTAGTTTTCTGTTTTTAACATTTATATCCTTATATTCAATCATTAATTCATTAAACGCATCATAAAGTTCATCAAATGTAAAATCAAAATGCGTATCGGAAGTTACCTCATTTTCGTTGGCCATAAAACAAAAATTGGCCTTCTCTTCTTGTTCATCATCTGACGAGGAGGATGATGAGTCGGAGTCGGATAATATAGTGACAAGAGCCTTCTTCTTCTTGTACTTACTCCCCTTTTTCAGTAAGGGGCACTCTGCTCTTATGTGGCCCGGCTTCTTGCACTCGTAACACCCAATTCCCTCATTTTCCCTTTCCTTACCTTTGTCCCTGCGGTAGGAATTTGAGGGACCTCTCCTTTGATGATACGCCTTCTTGTGGTTGATAAATTTCTTGAACTTGCGCACAAGAAGTGCCTCACCACCATCTTCCTCATTCTCTTCTTCGTCACTGCTGCTACTACAAGACAAGTCCTTGTTAGATGAAGTAGACTTAAGAGCTATTACCTTTTTCTTGTGGGAGGACTCCTCTTCGCTGTGTTGCTTCATGGTTAGCTCGTGAGTCATTAGAGATCCAAGGAGCTCTTCAAGTGGAAGCTTGTTCAAATCTTTTGCTTCTTGGATTGCCGTCACCTTGGCTTCCCATGACCTTGGTAGACAGCGAAGTATTTTCCTGACAAGATCACTGTTAGTATAGCTCTTGCCAAGGCTTTTTAGGCCATTGACAATGTCAGTAAACCTAGTGAACATGCTAGTGATTGTCTCATTAGAATCTATTTTAAATAGTTCATACTTATGAACCAATATATTAATCTTGGATTCTTTAACTTGATTTGTGCCCTCATGGGTCACTTCAAGCCTATCCCAGATCTCTTTTGCAGAGCTGCAAGTAGAGACCCTATTGAATTCATTTCGGTCCAAGGCACAATAAAACACATTCATAGCTTTAGAGTTCAATTGTGCCTTCCTCATGTCATGTTCATCCCAATCCATTTCTAGTTTGGGTACCTTAACACCCTCTACATATGTGGATGGGATGTATGGACCATTTACTACAATGGTCCACATCTCATAATCTTGGGCTTGGATGAATATTCTCATCCTAGCCTTCCAGTATGAGTAATCGGATCCATTGAAGAAAGGGGGTCTTTGGGTGGACTGACCCTCAATGTGGGAAGATCCAAATGGGGTTGTCATTTTGATCTTTTAACTCTTGAGTGGAAGAGTTTTTGGCTCTGATACCACTTGTTGCCCAGATAGACAACCCAAGAGGGGGGGTGAATTGGGTTTTTAAATTAATTTGACTAATTAAAACTTTGTAGATGATTAATTAAAAACTATAGCAATTTATTTAATTAAAGCTAGTGCTGTGAGTAATGTGCGGGGAAGAAGATGAGAGACAATGCACTACAAACACAAAGTTTTATAGTGGTTCGGAGCTAACCCTTGCTCCTACGTCCACTCCCCAAGTCTCACTTGGGAATTTCACTATAACCCCCTTGGATTACAGTCGGTTGTTTTGCAAGCTCACAACCAAACTTGTTGTTTTACGAGCTCACAACGAACTCGGTCGGTTTTTCCAGGCTCACCGACTAGAACCAACCCCGATTGTTTTCCCGGGCTCACAATCAAACCCTTACACACGTTGGTTTTAACTTGGCTCACCAACCAACCTTAATCCCCTTGATTCAATCCCCCGATTGAATCAAGTAAATACAAGAGATAGAAGAAAAACAGAAAATAGCTTCTCAAAAAGCAGATATAGAACGATATAAGCAAAGAGGAGTTTAGAAGCCCTCAAACGCTTTTAAGCTGAAGTAGAGGAATGGCTTCTGGAACTCCGGTCTCCTCTTGAAAGAGTGGTCGACTTGAATGCAGGAGGAGAAAGCTTTTAATGCTGGGAAGATGTTGTTGGAGCAGTAAATGCAGATCTTCCCTTTTTCTCGTTGAAGAGCACTTGGAGAGCTTGAAAGCTTGAATGCTTGGAGTGGAAAGTGTGTTCTCTCCCTTGCTACAGTCTTCTGTGGCTATTTAAGCCAACCCCCACGGAAACTAGCCGTTACACTGCTTTTTCTGCCCGTTCTGCACACTCTGCGCAGCCTGACAATGTGACCGTTGGTGGGTTGGAGTCGACTCGCGCGATCAGGAGTCGACTCGGCTGTAGCGGGAGTCGACTCAAGCTTTTCCGGAGTCGACTCGGCAACTTTTCCAAATTTGAATTAAAGTTGCCGTCTTGACTGGGAGTCGACTCGTCTTGACCTGGAGTCGACTCGCCAACTTCTGGAGCTGACCTGGCAACTTTGGAGTCGGCTCATCCACTGAAGTCCGTGGATTCAAATTTGAACTTTGTCCACTCGAGTCGACTCGACTGTCCTGGGAGTCGACTCGAATCTCAGAGCCCGAACTCCCGTTCTCTGTCTTTTGGCTCATCCAGTCTTGGAGTCGACTCGAACTTCCTTGGAGTCGACTCGGCTCTCAGTTTCCGAAAGTTGGTCTTCTGCCTTTTGACGTGAAGCTTGTCTCAGAGTCGACTCGAGCTGTCTGTGAGTCGACTCGAATCTCAGAGGCAGTAACATGGTCTTCTGTCTGTTGATGGTCGCTCAGTCTCGGAGTCGACTCGCGTACTGCGGGAGTCGACTCGAATCTCAGAGTACATAAAATGCTCTCTGACTTTTTCTTTGTGTACCGCTGAGAGTCGACTCTTGCTTTCTCTGGAGTCGACCTGCCAACCATCGGAGTCGACTCGCGCTCCACTGGAGTCGACTCGAATCTCAGACCCGAAAACTGCTCTCTGACTTTTCTGTGTGTTCCTCTTGGAGTCGACTCTTACTACCCTGGAGTCGACTCGTTGAACATTGGAGTCGACTCGCGCACTTCGGGAGTCGACTCGTTGACAGTTTCTGAGTTGAAGCTTTCTATCCTTCTGTCTGTTCTCAGTCGGAGTCGACTCGTACTGATCAGGAGTCGACTCGAGCTCGTGCCAGTGAACTTGATACGCTTGGAGTCGACTCGTGATACTCGGGAGTCGACTCGAGTCTCAGACATTGGTTCATGCAGACTTCTTAACTTATCCAAAATACTATGAACCAAATCTAGAGACACTTGGACAGGATTTTCACTGAAACACTCAATTGAATTCATTAGTAATCACAAGATATACTCAAATGCTTTGAGCTCATCAAAATCAAACGGGATTTTAATCAATCACTCCACAGTTATCTTAAAGCTAAAAATTTCAGAATATATAAAATAAATTGCGGAGACTAAACCAAACCTAGAGCACGGATTGCATAAAAGAAAATCAATAGATTGTATATTAAGCAAATATTAAACCAAACCTAAAACACGGATTTCATAAAAGAAAATTGATTACAAGAACATAAAAGAAAATCCTTGAAATAAAAGGAACCAACAACGCGGCTGAACACTATATAAAAAAAATATTAAAATAATATTTTCTTCTTCCTTCTTCTCGGAAAACAGGGCTTCTCCTCTGTTTCTTTTGAACCAGCTGACTCCGCCGAAGCAGCCGAGCTCCTTCTTCTTCCTTGGATCAACCGAAGCAGCCGAGCACACCTCTCCTTCCCTGGTTCTTGGCCTCAACCCCAAAACCGAGCACACCTCTCTTTCTCTTCCTCCTTCTCTTCTTATAGCCGCGGACGAACGCCTGATGCGGAAGGGAGATGGCAGACGCGGTGAGGAGTCGATCACGGACGAGATCCGGGCGGAAGCTTCGTGGACGGCTGCGAGGCGGAGGAGGAGCGATCTTGGCGTGATCCGTGGAGGAGATTGAAAGCGGAAGAGGAAAGATGCTGTGGCTTGGATTCTGGTTCGGGATCTGCCTTGCTGGAAGGCTGCTGGGTTTCCGGATCGCGGAAGGAAGGCGGGGACGCGGTGAAGACGCGGTGCGGGATCGCCGGAGATTGGATCACGGCTGGGGCTTCCTTCTTCGGGTGCTGGGATTTCGGGATCACCGGATTGGAAGCTGGGACGGATGCCACGGCTGTGAGGGAAGGTGGGCTGCTGAGATCTTCCTTGCTGGGAGGCGAATCGTCCGGGATTGCACGCGGAAGAGGAAGGATGTTGGGGCTTCTTTCACGGACGCGAGATTGCTGGGAGGAGCCGACCACGGCCGCGGTGGAGACTGGGATCACGGGAAGGATTGGCTGAAGATCATGGTTTGGATGCGGCTGGAGGAGAAACAGACGCGTGATCCTCTCTTCTCCCCTGTTTCCGCACGGGCTGGGATTTGATCTAGAAGATGGACGGCCTGGCACGGTGGCTGTTGATGGTTGGGTGTGTTCTCAACGTATGGAGATGAACCTGATGAAACAAGTTTGGAAAGTGGGATGCTTGGTTTGATTGCGTTGATGGCGTGGACGGCCGGGATTTCATGCATGCATGGTAGCTGGGGAATTTGTTGAGCTCGGGCTGCCGGGCATTGGGCTCAAACCCAATGTTATTGGGTCTCTTGGATTCCTTGCACTCAAACACAAATACAACGTTAATTAATTAATTTTATCATTAAAGATTAACTATAATACTAATTAAAATGGTATGACGATTGCACTTTTGTGCTCTCATCAGATTTGATCCAATTTTGTTTTAAAAGTCTTTAAAATAAATTAATGTCAAATACAAATTTCTAATTAGAATCTTTACTCTCTGCAGATGTCAATGGCTTCCAACCCAATAGTTCGAATTCTAGATAACAATAGGTTGACCGAACCAAACTATAAAGATTGGCTCCGCAACTTGAAGATTGTCTTGAGTTGTGAAAAGATAGCTTATGTTCTTGACCATGAACTCCCGGTGTTACCAACCCGTGCAACCAATGAGCAGCGTGAGGATGATAGTGGTATTTTGATGATTAATACAATAATCAAGAGTATGTAACAAGTTAATTCGATACATCATTTATAAGTCTGTCACTCTCAATACATTAGTATAATGAGATAAAGATGCATTTCATTGATTATATGGATGAATCTAACCTTAAGTTGCAGCAAAGTGTGGATTGAGTCGACCCCAAGGTTGATTGAGTCGACCCCGGCACATCAAGAAACCATCTGGCACACTTCTGCAAAAATGGCATGGATGAACAGTAGTTGGGTCGACCCAAGTAAAGGATGAGTCGACCCAATCCTCAAGCCTCAAGAAAACAGTTCTCTGAAAACCCTGAGAGGGTCGACCCAAATGAAACTTGAGTCGACCCAAACTTGAGTCGACCCCAAGTTAACATGAGTCGACCCAAAGGCAATGACATTCAAAAATAGGTTCTCTGGAAACCCTGAGAGGGTCGACCTAAGTGGAAGTTGAGTCGACCCAACTGAACCTTGAGTCGACCCAAAAAGGTGTTGAGTCGACCCAAGTGAAGGAAGGCTGAAATGCAAGGTTCTGTGGTTCTGAGAGGGTCGACCCCAGCAAATGTTGAGTCGACCCAAGTGAAAGTTGGGTCGACCCCAGTAAAAGTTGAGTCGACCCAAGCACGGTCAGAAGCATAACGGCTAGTTCTGCAGAAGTACTTTTTGACCTCCCAACAGTGAGTAACGGCTAGTTTTTGAATTCTAACCATTGGGGCTTGTCCAATGGATGAAAAAAACTATTTAAAGTGACACTATTCATCAGAGAAAACATCTTTTTACAAAATATCAGAGCTTACACAAGAAAGACAAGTGCCCTAATCTTCTTTATCCAAGTGCTTCATTCAAGAGTCAAAAGGAAGTGGTTGAGCAGATTCCAAGAGATATTAAGAACTCCATCCACCCTTGAAGAGTGAAGCATTCTTGACAAAGAAGAGAAAAGTCTCATCAAGCGATAACTATTCTTTAAACTCTTCTTTGTAGATTATATATGTTATATTTGCTCATCTAGGAGTTTCAACTTTCTTCTTTCTTTTTATTAATCACCTTGTAAATGTTTGTTGGTGAGCCCGCAAAACCAACGGTGTAGGTTTATTGGTGAACCCGTAAAACCAATTGTGAAGGTTCGTTGGTGAGCCCGTAAAACCAACATAGGTTCGTTGGTGAGCCCGTAAAACCAACATAGGTTTTTGGTGATCCCGGAAAACCAAAGTGTAAAGGTTTTTGGATTGTGAGCCCGGAAAACAATCCAACTGTAATCCGCGGGATTATAGTGAATTTCCAAGGGGTCGCTTGGGGAGTGGACGTAGGTGCTTAGGAGAGCACCGAACCACTATACTTCTTGTGTGTTTGTATTGTGCATTGTTCTATTTCACTAACTCATCAATTGACATAAGTAAGATAGTAAAAATTAAGAGAAACCAATTCACCCCCCTCTTGGCTTGTCACCTTGGGCAACAAGTGGTATCAGAGCAAGGTGCTCATATAGTATTTGTTGATCTCACAATCAAGAGACAAAGATCATGACAACCCAAGTGAGATGTTCTATGAGTGAGGGGCAATCCACAAATAGACCTCCTCTATTTAATGGCACTAATTACACATACTAGAAAGCTAGGATGAGGATATTCATTCAAACTCTAGACTATGAATTGTGGTATATTATAATTAGAGGACCTCACACACCCACAATTAGTATAGAGGGCACTATCATTCCCAAACCAGAAATGGATTGGAATGAGAATGATAGAAGACTAGCACAATTAAATGCTAAAGCAATAAATGTACTTTACTGCTCACTAGATGTAAGTGAATTCAATAGAATATCTACATGTATCTCCGCAAAAGAAATTTGGGATAAACTTGAGGTCACGCATGAAGAAACTAATGTTAAGGAGTCAAAAATAAACATATTAGTACATAAGTATGAGTTGTTTAAAATGGAATCCACCGAGTCCATAACTGAAATGTTTACTCGTTTCACGGAAATCATAAATGGGCTAAAGAGTCTAGGAAAGTCTTATACTAATTCTGAATTGGTGCGAAAAATTCTCAGGTCTCTACCAAGAGTTTGGGAGGCCAAGGTAACCGCAATTCAGGAAGTAAAGGATCTCAATACACTGCAATTGGAGAAACTTCTAGGATCACTCATGACCCATGAGTTGACCATGAGGCAAAATTCAGAAGATGAGGTCAAGAGAAGAAAGACCATTGCCCTAAAGTCTACCACTCCAAAATAAGAAACTGAATCGGAAGAATCTGATGATGATGATGAATTTGATGAAGAAGGAATGGCTATGCTTGGAAGAAAATTCAGAAAATTTATGAGAGGTAAGAAGAGATTTCATAAAAAGAAACCCTTCTTCAAAGGTAGCTCAAGCAAAGAAAAGGGTAAGGACAAAGAAAAGAAAAGAAAACACCAATTTGTTATGAGTGTAACAAGCCCGGGCATTATAAGATAGATTGCCCGGAATTAAAGTGGATGGCAAGAAAACTTAAGAAGAAGAACTTCATGGCTGAATGGAGTGAAAGTGAGGAGTCAAGTTCGGAAGAGGAAGATCATCAAGAGACGGCCCAAATATGCCATATGGCCAATGACGATGAGGTAGATTCTGAACTTGAATGTGATTTTACTGTTGATGAATTACATGATGCATTTTTTAGAACTCATGGAAGAACACAAAAAACTCATCAATAAAAATAAAGTTCTAAAAGAAGAAAATCAATCTCTTATCAAAGATAAGCTGAAACTATCTCATAACTATGAAACATTAAGTAGGAGACTCACAAATGAAACCAAGAATCTAATTGCTGAAAATGTCAAGTTAAAAGAAGATGCTGAAAAATATAAATCCTTAGTAGACAAGTTTACACTTAGCTCAACCAAATTAAATATGATTCTTGATAGTCAAAAAGCTGTATATGATAAGGCTGGATTAGGATATAAAACAAATAGGAAACAAAAATACTTAAAGAACATATTTGTAAAAGCTAAAAATGAAAATATTACTCGTCATTGTTGCAATAAATTAGGACATAAAGCATTTGAATGTAACTATAGAAAGTCTAGCTACAACAAATTGAGTAATAATTATAAGCTTAAATCCAAGAAAGTTTGGGTTCCAAGAGGAACATCAAGTACTAACCCTAAAGGACCCAACATAGTTTGGGTACCTAAAGCTCATTCTTGATCTTGATTGCAGGGGTGTCTTGCAGCTAATAAGATGGATAAACGATAGTATCTAGATAGCGGCTGTTCAAGACACATGACCGGTGACGTAGACCAATTTGTCACCTTGGAGTCTAAGAAGGGTGGAGTAGTAACCGATGGAGACAATGAAAAAGGGTATATCATTGGAAAGGGTAAAATTTTCATTACTCCTTCTACCTTCATAGAAAATGTCTTATTAGTTAATGGTTTGAAACATAACCTACTTAGCATAAGTCAATTTTGTGATAAAGGGTTTAAAGTCACATTTGAAGCATCAGTATGCATAATCACAAATCCTAAAGATAATAGCATTGTACTTATAGGACAAAGACAAAGAAATATTTACATGGTAGATCTTCATGAATTTGGCAAGAAAAATGGATTATGTTTAATTACTAATGAAGAAAAGAAAAATGAAACAAGTTGGCTTTGGCATCGTAGACTAGGACATGCTAGCATGGAATTAATATCAAAACTAGTCAAGAAGGAATTAATAAAAGATGTGCCAAAATTGATCTTTGAAAAGGACAAAATTTGTGGACCATGCTCATTAGAAAAACAAACAAAATCATCCTTCAAATCAAAGAATATAGTATCAACAACTAGGCCTTTTGAACTCATACATATGGATCTATTTGGATCCATTAGAACTGCTAGCCTAGGAGGGAAGAAGTATGGACTAGTTGTAGTAGATGATTTTTCAAGATATACATGGGTTTCATTTTTGGCACATAAGAATGAAGCATTTTCAGCATTCTTGAAATATTATAATTATATCATAAATGAAAAGAAGCTCACCTTAATAGCAATTCAAAGTGATCATGGAACTGAATTTGAAAATCAACACTTTGAAGAATTTTGTAACGAAAATGGTATCTCACATCAATTTTCAGCACCTAGAACGCCTCAACAAAATGGGGTTGTTGAAAGGAAAAATAGGACCTTGGCAGAAATGGCACGCACGATGTTGTGCGAGTCAAATCTTCCAAAGTACTTTTGGGCTGAAGCTATAAGCACTGCTTGCCATATTCTAAATCGGGTCTTGATACGACCTATAACCAAGAAAACTCCATATGAACTTTGGAAGAATAAGAAACCAACCGCTAAATATCTTAGAGTATTTGGATGTAGAGGAAGGGACCGAGTTCGCTGCCATGAAGCTAAGAAGCAAAGGGGCTTCCAACACCTCCCGACGTCCTCCACCAAGTCCAGAATGTTCCGTTCGGAACTCACCGCCTCCGGTCGAGCCAGCACCTCAAGTTCGACCGGAATGATTTGATGCCCTGGTGCAGCAAGTACAGGCGTTGGCTACCGCCGTCCAAAGCTTGCAACCCAGGGGCGTTCCAGCGGCGCCGCCTCCTCCGGCTCCAGTCCAACCGGAGCCCCCCACAAGCGGGCTTCCCATTCGAGGTCAGGACTCTCGAGTCCAGGCCTCCCTCTGGAGAGAGCACCCAGCCAGAAGTCATGAAGGCTGGCCCCAACCTTCGGAAGCTGAGTCGGTTCCAGGACAACCAGCACCCGAGCGAACCGCTGCGGCGGTCCTCCAGAACCATGAACTCGACCGGAAGGTCGAGAAGTTGGAGCGCCAAATTCAGGCACTCCACGGAAGGAAGTCGGGGCATACCGGCGACTTCGAGTTCAGTACGAAGTCGCCCTTCTCCCAGGAGATTGAAGATGAACCGGTCCCGCTACGGTTCAAGATGCCCCAGGTGGAGCCTTACAACGGCAAGACTGATCCCCTGGACCACCTGGAAAGTTACCGGGTCTTAATGGCCCTACAAGGAGCCTCGGAGGCCATGATGTGCAAAGCCTTTCCAGCAACGCTCCGAGGACCGGCCCGGCTTTGGTTCACCGGGCTGAAGCCGAGTACTGTCTCCTCCTTTGAGCAGCTCGGCAGGCAGTTTTGCCAGTAATTTTGCCGCTAGCCAGCCCCAGCGGCGGACGTCGGACTCCCTCCTTGACATCAAACAAAAGGAGGGAGAGTCCTTCAAGGAGTACTTGGATCGGTTTACTGCCGCAACATGGGAAGTCCGAGAGCTGGACCAGTCAATCGCCATGTCGGCACTAAAGACTGAAGCCCGGTCTTACAGGTTCCTCTTCTCTATCGAGAAGAACTTCCCTGCGGACCTCACCGAAATGTTGGCTCGAGCTCGCAAGTACGCCAAGGCTGAGGAAGCCATGGCCTCTCGGCGGGAGGAAGCCGAACAACCTGCCAAGATGCAGAAGAAGCACCAGGAGCACTCCCAACCAAGTAGCAGATTTCCCTGGCATGAGAAAGAGCCTCCTTGGCCCAAGAGCCTAGCTCGCCCGGGGTCTCCCCTCCAAAAATTTCAGACGTACACTCCTCTCACATCCACCCGAGCAGAAATCCTCATGGAGATTGAGGGTCGGGGCTACCTCCGACCTCCATTGAGAATGCGTCCGACAGAGTCGCGGAAGCACTCGAAAAAGTACTGCCGCTTCCACCGAGATCGCGGCCATGATACGGAGGATTGCTACGAGCTTCGTGATGAGATCAAGGCACTTGTCCGCCGAGGTCGGTTGAGTTATTTTGTCCGTGATCATGCCTACAGGAGAGAGCCCGAGGAACAAAATCCAGTGCCGCATAAGGAGCAGAATGACAACTGACCTCCCACGGGCATCATCAATACCATCAGAGGGCGGGCAACTAGAGGCACCAGAAGCTCCGAGCTCGAAAAAAAGAGCTTCCTCAAAGCATCCGTGCACTGTGAAAGTCACATCTCCTTTTCTGATGAAGACCAAAAGGGTGTTGAGCCCTCTTTATGACGACGCTGTAGCTATTTCCCTCATCATTGCAAGGCTTTAAAAAAAGGATTTTAGTACATAATGAAAGCTCGGCTGATGCCTTATTTTGTATGCCTTCCAAAGGATGAGCGCTCCTCTGGCTAGATTCATAGGAGATTCTACCCCAAGAAAGTACTATGAAGCTAAATCCTTTCATGGTCCAGAAGGCTGCCGAGCTCCGAAGGCCGCCGAGCACAGAAAGCCGAGCACCAAAGGCCGCCGAGCTCAGAAGGCTGCCAAGCTCCGAAGCCCGAGCTCAGAAGCCCGAATGCAGAACACCTCCCCCAGAAAATCGAGCCAAAGAAAGCTAGTGCCAAGCTAAGTCCTAAGGGACTTCGAAGCTCGGAAGCCATCAAAATATCTCCAAAAGGTACAGGACGCCACTTTGGCTTCAAATAATTTCAATATTTTATCTATTTCCAGGTCGGAGAATCCAAAAAACGACCAAACGTCGCCCCGAATAGGGCGCACGATCGCTAAATGGACGAAGTCCGTCTCCTGTATGCATCTCCAATGATGCTCTGGCTAAGCTCGGGACGCCATTCGACGCCATTCGACGACACTTCGACGCCATTCGACGCCATTCGACGACTTTCGACGACATTCAACGCCACTTCGACGACATTCAACGCCATTCGACGACACTTCGACGCCATTCGACGACATTCGACGCCATTCGACGACACTCGACGCCATTCGACGACACTTCGACGCCATTCGACGCCATTCGACGCCATTCGACGACATTCGACGACATTCAACGCCACTTCGACGCCATTCGACGCCATTCGACGACACTTCGACGACATCCAACGCCATTCGACGCCATTCGACGCCATTCGACGACACTTCGACGCCATTCGACGCCATTCGACGACTTTCGACGACATTCAACGCCACTTCGACGACATTCGACGACATTCGACGACACTTCGACGACATCCAACGCCATTCGACGCCATTCGACGCCATTCGACGACACTTCGACGCCATTCGACGCCATTCGACGACATTCGACGACACTTCGACGACATTCGACGTCTTCTACGACAACACGCCCCGATCTGAGTGGGGGCAAGGACGCACACGGTACAAGGTACCCATTTACTTGATGTTTCTACATTAATGTCTCCATATTGTCTATTTTTGGATTTCTCTGCCGACGTCCCCAAAGAACGGAGTCTGAGTAGAGAAGCGTCTTCAGTCGCCTCCGCGCAAGGACGCACACGGTACAAGGTACCCATTTATTAAATGTTTTTACATTATCTTATCTGCTTCTGGATCTCTGCCGACGTCCTCAAAAAACGGACTCCGAGCAGAGGAGCGTCTTCAGTCGCCTCGGCGTAGGAACGCTCATGGTACCAGGTACCCATTCAATTAATGTCTTTACATTTATCTCATTTATTCTTGGATTCTTCTCTGCCAACGTCCCCAAAGAACGGATCCCGAGCAGAGGAGCGTGATCAGTTGCCTCGGCGTGAGAACGCTCACGGTACCAGGACGATCGACGACTGGACTACTTCCTTCGTCCGAGCTAAAAAGCAGCTCGGACTCGGAAGTCGGGGGGTAGTGTTGGTGGGAAAATGGACCACCCCACAAATGTAATTATAGCACCCAAATCCATCAGCAAGCTCGAGCTCATCCTAAGTGATTGAGCTCTTCCGCTCCCGAGCTCATCCTAAGTGATTGAGCTCTTCCGCTCCCGAGCTCATCCTAAGTGATTGAGCTCTTCCGCTCCCGAGCTCATCAGCTCTTCCGCTCCCGAGCTCATCCTAAGTGATTGAGCTCTTCCGCTCTCGAGCTCATCCTAAGTGATCGAGCTCTTCCGCTCTCGAGCTCATCCTAAGTGATCGAGCTCTTCCGCTCTCGAGCTCATCCTAAGTGATCGGGCTCTTCCGCTCTCGAGCTCATAGACCAGAGAGCCGAGACCAGAGAGCCGAGACCAGAAGGCCGAGACCAGAGATCCCGAGACCAGAGAGCCGAGACCAGAAGGCCGAGACCAGAAGGCCGAGACCAGAGAGCCGAGACCAGAAGGCCGAGAGCAGAAGGCCGAGCCCATGCCTTAGCCAAATATCCAATCTCCACCTAGCCCTCCAAAGGATCTGACAACTGGATACACAACTCCACTACAACCTGTCACTATCTCCAAGCCGTCAAGGCATAAGATCTCCGCAGGTGTTCGGCACGACCTGTCATTAATGCACGAGACCCCCTCAAGTCTCCGATGCACTCAGTCATTTAATGAACACGGCTCAAGACGATCTCCGGATCACTGAACCATCAAAGCGTATGGCTCCCCCTGACCGCCGGTTCATTCGGTAATAAATGCACTTACCATCCACGGACCCCAGGCCCACCACGGCCGGCGGTTCAACCACTCCAACAGGTCCGATCGACCGTGACAACTCCCTGATTCCGGTCTGATCCGGCCTTATTCTCCATTACGCCATTAATGGGCCAAATCGTGCCCAATTATTACAAAAGAGGACAAATTCCCCGTCACCTCCTAGGTAACACAATATCCCTCTATAAAAGGGAACCTGGGGAAAAGAGGGAGAACACATGAAGAAAATAACACAGACACCATTGATGACATCAAAAACTCTTCACTGAATCTACATATTGACGCTATTTGCTCTACTTTCCCTGCATACACTCTCTCTCTTCCCTCCCGCTCTCTCCACATACTTGCCCCCTCTGACTTAAGCATCGGAGGGCCGGCGCCGGGGAGCCCGGCCATCGGCTTTTCCTGCAGGCCCGGCGCTCCGGCTTTGGAGGACGCAGCCGGCCGGTGCACCGCCGTTCGCCCCCTGTAGCAGCGGAGCTCCTCCTTCCCCGGCTTCGTGGCGGCCCCCGGGTCCAATTTCCAGCAACAACTCCATATGAACTTTGGAAGAATAAGAAACCAACCGCTAAATATCTTAGAGTATTTGGATGTAGATGTTTCATTTTAAACAATGGCAAGGAGGATCTAAGTAAATTTGATGCCAAGTCAGATGAATGTATCTTCTTAGGATACTCCACATCTAGCAGGGCATACAGAGTGTTCAATAAAAGAACTCTTGTAGTCGAAGAGTCAGTTAATATCATATTTGATGAGTCTGATAGTGAGTCTGCTAAGAAAGAAAATATTCTTGATGATGATGCAGGAATTATTAACTTTGAAAAATTGAATCTTAATGACGTGCCGAATCAAGATAAGGAAGATAATTGCGTGCCACCACAATCTCAAGACTTGCCAAAGGAATGGAGGTATGCATATGGACACCCTAAAGACTTAATCATTGGTGATCCATCTCAAGGGGTAAGAACTCGATCCTCTCTTAGAAATTTAAATGATTATCTTGCTTTTGTTTCACAGTTAGAACCTAAGACTTATGAAGAAGCTGAAAAAGATACCAATTGGATAAATGCTATGCAAGAAGAATTAAATCAATTCAAAGAAGTAATGTATGGACATTAACTGAGAGACCAAAGCATAACTCTGTAATTGGAACAAAATGGGTCTTTAGAAATAAATTAGATGAAAATGGGGTAGTTATGAGAAATAAAGCTAGACTTGTAGCTAAGAGATACAATCAAGAAGAAGGAATAGATTTTGCGGAAACATTTGCTCCCGTAGCTAGATTAGAGGCTATTAGGTTACTTCTAGCTTTTGCATATTTCATGGAATTCAAATTGTATCAAATGGATGTAAAAAGTGCCTTCTTAAACGGTTTTATAGAGGAAGAAGTATATATAGAGCAACCTCCTGGTTTTGAAAATCATGAATTGCCAAATCATGTGTTTAGACTACATAAGGCATTATATGGACTAAAACAAGCACCTAGGGCTTGGTATGATCGACTAAGCAAATTTCTACTGAATAATAATTTCAGTAGAGGAAATGTAGACAAAACACTTTTTCTTAAAAGAGAAAACAAAAATTTGCTAGTGGTACAAATATATGTAGATGACATAATCTTTGGTGCTCCAGATGACAATCTTTGCAAAGAGTTTGCTAATTTAATGCAAGGAGAATTCGAGATGAGTTTAATGGGAGAACTAAATTTCTTTCTTAGGTTACAAATCAAACAAACTAAAGAAGGTATCTTCATTCATCAAACTAAGTATACAAAGGAAATATTAAAGAAGTTTGGGAATGAAAATCACAAGGGAGTAGGCACTCCAATGAATCCTACTAGTAAGCTAGACAAAGATGAGAAAGAAAAAGTATTGATATTAAGCTTTATAGAGGATTAATTGGATCCTTGCTCTACCTTACTGCTAGTAGACCAGACATCGTGTTTAGTGTGGGAATATGTGCTAGATACCAATCAGATCCTAAGGAGTCACATTTAAGTGCTATTAAAAGAATCCTTAGATATTTAAGAGGAACTACAAACATAGGATTATGGTACTCAAGAGACTCTTGTTTAGATTTGCTTGCCTACTCAGATGCAGATTTTGCTGGATGCAAATTAGATAGGAAGAGCACTAGTGGAACATGTCAATTTTTTAGGAAATAACTTAGTATCATGGTTTAGCAAAATGCAGAATTCAGTAGCAGTGTCGACGGCTGAAGCTGAATATATAGCTGCCGGCAGTTGTTGTGCTCAAGTACTATGGCTTAAGCAACAACTAGAGGATTATGAAGTTAAACTAGATAACATTCCTATAAAGTGTGATAATACTGGTGCCATTAACCTTACTAAAAATCCGGTTCAGCACTCTAAAGCCAAACACATTGAAATAAGATATCATTTTATTAGAGATCATGTGCAAAATGGAAACATATGTATTGAGCATGTATGTACTGAGAAACAATTAGATGACATATTCACAAAACCCTTGAGTGAAGATAGATTTTGCATGCTTAGGAGGGAATTAGGCATATGTGATCCTTTTTATTGAGGAGATATAAAAGGGAGCAAGCAGTCTCATGATACACTCCTCCCATTTCTAAAAACCCATGAAACATTAGTCAAACTAGTCATCTATAGATTCCTTGCTCATGTATCATTGTCCTAGTAAGAATTTGTAAGGATTGGAAGAAAGAAAAATTTTTAAAAGGAAAAAGGAAGAGAAAGAAAAATTTCTGAACTAGGGTCGACCCAACCCAGAATAGGGTCGACCCAACGTTGAGTCGACCCAAGAAAAATCTAGGGTCGACCCAACGACGGGACCCCACTGTTAAAAGGGGGACCCGTGAGCTATCTAGGGCACTGTATTCTCTTTGTCCTCTTCCGAAAACCCTATTCCCCACTCTCAAATCTCTTCCAATCATCTCCAAACAGTAGATTAGATCAAGATCGTGAAGAAATGGGACCCAAAAGAGCCGTAGCCAAGCGATCCGAGAGGGTTTCACGGACCACCCGTGCGGATAGAGTTGCTACAGAGCGTTCTACAGTGTCTCCACAAGGTAAGACACATGTAGAGCCTCCTCCTCCTCCCACCCCTTCAGTCCAACTTGCGAAATTTACGGAGAGACCGGTTACCACGGTAAGAAGGATCCACTCCGAATTTTTGGATCAAGAAGGGTTCCGTTTGGGGGAATGGATCCGAAGGCAAGGATGGGAGTATCTTTGCTCCCTAGATGTGGTGATCTACCCAGGATTGGTTCGTGAGTTCTATGCCTTCCTGAAAACTGGAATGGGAGGGCTTATATCTGAAGTCCGAGGGGTAAGGGTTAGGGTTTCAGAAGAGAGTTTGAGTGAGTTGCTTCATCTCCCCTGCCAAGGAGCTGAAAGAGTAGATGCCCTACAAGCCAATCGCAATATGTATTGCGAAAGGTTTTTTCTTTTGATTTGTCCAAATCATGTACATGACATTTAAATATGAATAAAGGCGTTATGTTTTATCATATGCTGTTGATTATATTTATGATAAACTCCGTAGATTAGGGCAATGGTTTTAAGACTATGATGAGATCATACTAGTGAGACTTAAAATTCTAAAATCCTAATCTTAAATATTTCCAGTCATTGGTACATTGAGTCGGGGATCAATGATTACCGGAAAAGACTGGCATGTCTTATGTATGCTCGATGCAGAGGATGATTGATCTCACAATCATTTGTGTGGAGACACTAATACAAAGATGTGGGTGCTCATTAGAGGAATGAGTTCACTGAATTGACCTACAAAGAGAAATCTTATGAAGTCTTACTTACATGTCAAAAGATGATTCTCTTAGTGGAAGTTGTGCAACTGATCCTATGACCTGAGATCACCATGGTATCTTGTGCACATGAACCCATATTTTGGTTTACACTCATTCATGACAATAAGTTGTGTACGAGGTCTTCTGGATATGGTGAATTGTGTACGAAGATTATGAGTAGGTCAACAAGGAATTAATCACTTCTAGTAAGAGAAGATAGCATCCTATTTATTCTAATCATATGATAATTCAGGAAAACTTTGATCAAAGCAGAATGAAAATTAGAAAGAGTTTCTAATGTTTTATTATTTGAATTATCATTAAAAGATTGAGAAAAATATGAATATGAAATTGAGTTTGACATATATTCATACTCATATACATATTTGGAATGCAGTTTGATTAAAGGATTGAATTGCATGGTAACTTGCCACTGAAGGGTATTTTTGGTATTTCCATCAAATTCCATATTTTCCGGGTAGACATGACACGTTGCTAGACGTCAATCTTGTTTTATAGGTTTGATCAAATTAAAGAGTTTAATTCGATCACCAATTAGAAAGGATTCTAATTGTTAAGTTCGGGTTCGCGCAGTTTGGACTTAAATCGATTAGAAGAGTTCTAATCAAGTTGGGTCAACTCGCACTCACACCTATTGCTGGCTAAGTATGGAACCCAATGGGTCACACACAAGGAAACTTATCAAGGGTCTAATTGGATTAGATCATGTTTGCAAGATAAACATCCTAGCAGGTGTTGCAAACCTTAGCTCCTGATTCGAATTGGATTCGAATCTGATTCTTAATTGATCTAATTTGATTAGATCATATTCTAATATGGGTTAGCCAAGAGTTGGCACCTAATTGGCTTGGTTTGAGTCTAATTGGATTAGATTTGATAAATCATTCATTTTTGACCGTTGGATCAACGTTTGGATGAAGAGATAGATCAAATGGATGGCGCCATAGATTGGAGCCATTGGATCTTCATCATGGGATGATGGGAGATCATGATCTCGTGATGGATCTCATCTGGAGGCATGATGATGAAATTTATGTGAAGGGATAAGCACTTAAAATAGATGGCGCCCCTTGGATTGGATAAAGATGACACGTCATCTTATCCTAACTACTCTCCCTTCAACCGCATCATTCTCTCTCTCCTTATTTCTTATGGCGCCACCAATAAGGGCCTTTGGATCATCATCTAGCCTTGATCAATGGTTGAGAATGCTCCCTATTTTTCATGCGTGAGAAGAAATGAGGAGAGGCATGAGTACGGTGGATTTCATGAAGAGGTGCTTAGGGAATGGATAAGGATGAAGCGCCATATCATAAGCACTTCATCTTATCCTAACTACTTCTGATATGCCCTCTCATCAAATGACACACCCCTTGATCTCACGCCCCTCTTCATGCATGAATGGATGGCTACAATGCATCCGTACGCCATCTATAAATAGGGAATGCTCCCGGTGTTTTCATCCATCGGAAATCAATCCAACTCTCTCTCTCACATATCCCTTCTTTCTTACAAGCCTTCTTTCTTTCTAACATCACTCTTAAGTTGTCCTAATCCTAGACAAGAAGGTCTTCCTTAGGACAAAAGGATTAGAAGTGATTTTAGAAGACTAAAGGAAAATAGAAAGGAAGGAAAGCAAGTCATTAGAGTTCTTTAGAAGAATTCTGCATTAAGGATCTAAAGTCTTTGGAGTTAAAGTCTTGATCAAGTTTTCGTGTGGATCACCATTGGAGGGCGGACACTTGGACGCCTCGTGGAGATTGTACACTTTGGATTAGCGTTTGAGGTATTCTACTAATTCTGCATTTATTTTATATCATTTAATTGTAATCATTAAGGTGATCTAGGCTTAAAAGGGTTTCATGCATAGGGACTTTATTAAGAAATTTTTAAAATTCCTAGCTTCCGCTGCGCATTATAACATGCTAAAACCCTACAGTGGTATCAGAGCCATCCTTAATTGGTTCAATCAAATAATAATGCATGATGTATGATTATTAATTTACTATGAGATAGTAATGTCATATGCTTAATGAAATGCTGAAATATATGATTCATATATGATATGATATGTAATAAAATGTCATGATATGAAATTTTCCATATGAAGATATGTTGAAGCATGTTAATTAATTGCTTATGATTTATACATGCTATGAGATAGCTATGATGCATAATAGCTTATTTTAGATATGTTAAATATATGTTACAATTAAAGAATGTGCTAGAGACTAGTAAGCCCTCAATAAAAATTATATTAAGTCATAGTGTTGAAAAACTTTGAGCTAACCCATTCTAGAACAATTAATCTAATTGGTGTCTAAGGAATGCACTAAAGGTGGTTACTTAATTAGGACCTTACTCTCTGAGTAAGGGGAGCCTCCCACCTGCTTACCTGGCCAATTGTTTGATTGCCTATTATGGATAAGCTTAATATTGATATAACACTATCGATAGCCTTCATTCATGCCTCGATATTATTATGTCAAGATCCATGCTAGTTTGTTGTGTTAACACAAGACTTGCAATGGGAACCGATGTTATACTGTCTTGGTGCATTAAGATGCTTATGGCATATTTTAATATATTGCCTTGTTGTGCAACCACAAGGGCAATATTATTCGAATATGACTATATGGAAATGAAGGGTTTGACTTAACTAAAATATTATTGTTTGTTGTGCTAACACAAGGCAATAAGTATTTTAAGAGGACAAGATAAAGTTGAGAATTGCATGAGATGCAATTGGAAAGAGTTTCCTACCTTTGAACTCATAAGAGTTTGTTGTGTAAACACAAGGCTTTTTATGATGAATTAGGATCTCAACCCTACTAAGAAAAATTATATTTTCACGTTTATCATAGGAGAGGGCTATGATATTCGATAAAAATAGTAGGAGACAAATTAGATTAAAGTCCTTATCTAGTTGCAAACATGTCATCAGGATTGGTCTGCTTATATTAGTTTTGTTCTTGCATATGTAGAATTATTAAATGGCTTCTTCACTTTCACTAAGAGGCATCTTAGATGCCAACAAGTTGACCGGACCAAACTATGTGGACTGGTTGAGAAATTTAAAGATAGTACTCACTCAGGAGAAAATTTCCTATATACTTGAAATCCCTGATCTTGGAGATCTAGGGGATGATGCTACAGAAGAGGAGGTTGCCACACATAAGATGTGGAAAAATGACAGTGTGACTGTCAAATGTATCATACTTGCCTCTATGAGCAATGAATTACAGAGGCAACATGAAGGCATGGACACTCAATCCATACTTCTCAATTTAAAAGAGTTGTATGGAGAACAAAGCAGGACTGCTAGGTATGAGATATCTAAGCAGTTGTTTCGTGCTAGAATGAATGAAGGAACTCCAGTGCAAAAACCATGTTCTTATGGTTATAGACTTGATCACCAGATTAA
>NW_024069521.1:0-39924 GCF_009389715.1 Phoenix dactylifera
GTGTGACTGGTCCTTTGACCTGCGGTGCTTCGGCCACTCACAGTGAGGTTATTGTAGTTTGACTGCATACATACATGGTCTCTAGCCATATGGGTCCATGCAGTATAGATTGGCTGCAGTAGGTTCACTGTAGGAGTAGGGTATGCACCTATAAGGAATCTATCGACTTGATAGATAAGGAGAGATCCTATGTGATTTATAAGACTGAGTTCATAAGACCTCGGCGGGGCAGTATGCACAGTGGAAAAAGAGTTTTCCACTCTCGAACTTAAGTCGAATAAATCTTCACATATGACAGACGATGGGGTTTGACGAGTTGTCCATGACCTCCGTCCTGTAGGGATCCATGATAGAAGAACTGTATCACACGTTAACTGCACCTAGAGGTTCACCATTCTATTCTGCTGGGTAGCCACTACATGCTGCTAGGTGTCACTGATGGATGGTGGACTCATAGGGATTGTCTCGATGATCGATAAACCCTAATGAGTTGAGTTGGAATCGTTCCAATCCATTGAAAAGAGTTTTCAATGATATTATGATAGAGATCACAATATATCTCACTACCAGTCAGAATAGAACCTATGGGGTCACACACACTAGAAGTATTGACCGATCCGATGGTTGAAAAAGTGATTATGAATCACGAGTAATCAATTCGATTGATAAGAAGTTGAAGAAGGAATGGTAATTGATTAATTGGACTTCAAAACACAAATCCTACTTGGAGTGGGATTCCTAGAGTCCTGATTGAATTAGGACTGGAAATCCTATTTGGAGTAGGACTGGGATTCCTACTTAGAGTAGGATTCCTACAATCCTAATTAGATTAGGATTTTGAATTCATTTTGGATTCCTACTTAGAATAGGATTCCTAGAAATCCTAATTGGATTAGGACTTCGGATTCAAATAAGAGTTCTAATTGGATTAGGACTAAAATTAAATAAGTCCTAATTAGATTAAGATTTATTAAGTCCTAATTAATTATTAATCTAATGAATCAATAAGACTCCTAATTCGATTAGGATTGAAGGGTTCAATTGAGTCATGGTTCATTCAAGTCCTAATTGAATTAGGACTAGCATTAATTGAACCCAATTGATTCAAGTCCTAATTAGATTAGGACTAAACCATGAGAGAGACACCTAATCCTCCTTGGAGGAGGATTAGGTTAACCAAGTAAGAGGGGCATGAGCCCCTCTCCTCATCTTGGTGCGGCATGAAGAGAGGGGGCCGGCGCCCCCTCTTAGGAAGTTAGTCTGGGGCTCCTAACTTGTAAGAGCCCTAGATGGCTATAAAAGAGGGCAAGGGGGCTGACGCCCTAAGGAGATTGAAACCCTCTCCCTCTTGTGCCGTGGCCACCCTCTCCCTCTCCTTGGTTCAGCCGCAAGCAAGGAAGAACAAGTCCAAGGTGTTGGCGGCATCCTCTTCCTCCTTTCTTCCTTCCAACGCAGGGAAAAGAAAGAAGGCTGCAGGGGCTGTGTTCTTATTCCTTGGTTGCTTCTTCTTCTTCCTCCTCTCAAGCACAATCAAGGGTTGATTGAAAGAGAGGAGATCAGCCATCAAAACATATCTCTGCAAGGAAGCTAGCACCCCGGGGAGATTAGAGCGATTGGATCGGTCCTCTGCTTCGTGTGGATACCCGTAGAGGCCGGGCACTTGAACGGCTTCAAGCGAACCTTCATCCTAAACCACGAACTCAGATTTGCGGTGATCATCTACCCGCACAAGGTGAAGATCTGATCTTCTAATGTGTTTAAAAGTTTTTAATCCTTGCCCAACTACGAACGGTTCATGAAACAACGTTCATGCGATGAACGTCGATCCCGCACATGCCTCTTCCGCTGCCATCTGATTTTTTTGAAATATCAGCGGCATAGGCGGGTCTCCAACAGTGGTATCAGAGCCTAGGCTTTGTAGATTAAGGTAAGAATTAATTATCTAAAGGCTTATTAGATCTGAAAATTAAACGATCATGCATGCTGAAAATTTCTGCATGCAGATTTTTTAGGGGTGCTGATTTTTGCATGCTGATTTTTATGTGATAAGATGATGATTCTAATTGCATTGTTAATGAGATTATAAAGTTTAGAATCATGATTAGCATGATCAGCAACCTATGTCATGATATAATCAGTTAGTTTTCCAGATCTGAAAATTATAATTGTTGCATATGGTGATGATCATAAGGATTCAAACCCTTTTGGTAATCAAATGTAATGACCTGCGATGTGATCTGTGATGTCATGTAATTTTTCAGATGCTTGCATGCATCTTATTTGATGTTTTGAGAGGCCTGCGTGCCTCCTAAAGGGAGATGTAATTTATTTTTATTTTATTTTATATCTGATTGTATTTCTGTGATGTGATGTACGTCAACGATCAAGTCGAAGATATGCATGAGATGAGCAGGGGTCTAAGCGGTTGATGGCGATTGGATCAAGAGTTGGTCAAGAATCGAATCAAGGAGGCTTGGAACCAATTCAAGAGTTGAAGACCAGTTGATCGATTGACGTGCATGTGCTTGTAATACGACCTAACTAGAATCCATGATCATCACCTATTTAAAGTTTAGCTTTAATTATTGCTGCGATTATAACTGCCTGCAATGTGCCGTTTGCATGTGATGTGAATGAGAATCGGGTAGATAGGTTTACATGTGATGTAGCAAACCCAATTGAGACCTAAATTAAAACCTCCTCAATCAAGTCGAGAGTGAACCGACATGAGCAAGTCATATTAGATTAATTGATCTAATTGGTGTCTAGAAAAGCATGAAAGGTGGTTACTTAATTAGGACCTTACTCTCTAAGTAAGGGGAGCCTCCCACCTGCTTATCTGGCCAATTGTTTAATTACCTCTTATGAAGAGCTCAAGTTGCAAACACTAAGACCTGATTAACCAATATTAAGTCAACAGGTCTTCCACTGTAGTAGAGCTGCTAAGGCCTTTCTGATGTTGATTTGTCTCGGCTGGACACAGTGGTCAAGTTGCATCGGGGGGCTGGACCTCTCTATAGACATGAGATGTTGTAGGGTAAAGGTGGGTTGGGCACCAATAACTGTTAGGTGAGGACCCAATGACGACTTTATTCCTACGGTTATATGGTGGGTCTAACTTAACTAAGAAATGGGACCAATAACTGTTAGGTGAGGTTTTCATGGCTTAGAGACCAAGTTACACTGCAACATGCTTGAGAAGCATTGTACAAGAGTTGTACATTCATCAATCTATGTGTCACCAAAAACTGTTAGGTGAGGTGGCATATAAATTGGTGGGACCGCAGTACCCACTAGAAATCCTAGTCGTGTGGGATTTTCGTTTTCCTACCAGGAGAGTGTGAGGATTCGAGAAAATAATGGGAGTTGCATTTGTTCTAAAAGACCTTAGAACAGATTAATGATCAAGTACAAAAGTCTAATTAGAATCTTTACTCTCTGCAGATACAATATCAGCTTCAAACCCTTTGACCCGTATTCTTGAGACCAACCGACTGACTGGAACCAATTACAAGGACTGGCTTAGAAACCTCAAAATTATTTTGGACTGTGAGAAAATAGGCTACATACTCGATTCAGATAGCCCCACACTACCAACACGTCCTACTGATGTTCAGCGACAGATGCATCAAAAGTGGATGGATGATGACATTAGAGTTAAATGCTATATGATGGCATCCATGTCAAATGAACTCCAATGCCAGCATGAAAATATGAAGACTGCTAGGGACATACTGGCACACCTGCAAGAGTTGTATGGTGAGCAGAGTCGCACAGCTCGTTTTGAAGTGTCCAAGAGGCTCTTCAAGACAAAGATGCGCGAAGGGCAGTCCATGATCACGGTCTGACTATGATCAAGGACCTAGAGGAGCTTGAGAAGCTCGGAATGAACATGCACAAGGAATTGCAAGTGGATTTGATCCTACAGTCACTTCCTGATTCATTTGGTCAGTTTATAGTAAACTACCACATGAATAAGATTGAATGCACTAAGACTGAACTAATCAACATGTTGGTAACTGCTGAGGGAGCCTTGAAAAGTTCAAGGGGCAATGTCCTTGCTGCTGAGTTGACTTCTGGTTCCAAGAGAAAGTCTACTTGGAAGAAAAAGAAGCCTGCTAAGAAGCACAAGAAAGACAAGAAGCCAAAGAAGGAAGTTCAAAAGAAAAAGGCTAACGACAAAGAAAAATGTTTCCACTGTAATGTCGACGGCCACTGGAAGAGAAACTGTCCTTCATACCTCGAGAGCCTGAAGAACAAGAAAGGTGACACACCTTCAGAAGGTATAGACTTGCTCATAATTGAAACTAATCTAACGGTTTCTTCTACTTCTAGTTGGATTATAGATTCTGGTTCTAGTGCTCATTTGTGCGCTACCATGCAGGGTCTAAAGGAAAGTAGAAGGCTGGCGGAAGGTGCAGTAACCCTTCGGATTGGCAACGGAGCAAAAGTTGCTGCTGTGGCTGTGGGCACCTACCATCTGCGACTACCGTCTGGTTTTAGTTTATTACTTAGAGACTGCTATTATGTACCTGTTGCTAGCAGAAATTTGATTTCTGTTTCATGTCTAGCACAGGAAGGTTATGTTTTTATATTTGACAAAGACTGCTGTTCTATTTATTTGAGAAATAAAATAGTTGCACGTGGTTTTATGATTGACAGTCTCTATCATTTACATATGGATGTATCTATGAATGTTACCGAGCAAGAAGTGAATGCCAAAGGATCCAAAAGATCCAGGGATGAGATAAACCAAAAGTATTTGTGGCACCTCAGGCTTGGCCATATTGGAGAGGACAGAATGAACAAAATGGATAAAGATGGGCTTCTCGACTCATTGACTTCCGAGTCATATCCAGTTTGTGAGTCCTGTCTTCAAGAAAAAATGGCCAGATTGCCCTTTGTAGGACATGGGGAGAGGACCACTGAAATACTTACCCTGGTACATACAGATGTATGTGGCCCATTCGATGTGCTAGCCAGGGGACGTTATTCGTACTTCATTACCTTTACCGATGATTATTCACGGTATGGGTATGTGTATCTTATGAGACACAAGTCTGAATCTTTTGAAAAGTTCAAAGAGTTCAAGAATGAAGTAGAAAAACAAACTGGAAAACCTCTTAAGGCTCTTCGATCAGATCGAGGAGGAGAATACCTTAGTGGAGAATTTCGGGACTATCTCAAGGAAAACGGCATAGTCTCACAGTGGACACCTCCGGGTACACCTCAACTCAACGGGATGTCAGAGAGGAGGAATCGGACCCTATTGGATATGGTCAAGTCCATGATGAGCTTCACTGATCTACCGATGTTTCTTTGGGGAGATGCCTTACTTACTGCAGTATATCTACTGAATAGAGTTCCCTCTAAATCCGTTCCTACCACACCGTATGAGATATGGCATGGTAAGAAACCAAGTCTTCGTCATCTCAAGATTTGGGGATGTCCGGCCCACGTCAAAAGACTACAGGCGGACAAACTAGAGGCTAGGACCATAAGTGCTCGTTTTATAGGATATCCTAAAGAGTCATTAGGATACAATTTTTATATCTCAGAGGATCACAATGTGTTTGTGAGCCGTCATGCCATCTTCTTGAAAAATCAGTTTATCCTTGACAGAGGCAGTGGGAGGAAAATTGAGCTTGAAGAGAAAGTCTCTGAAAAGCAACGAGTCATGGATCCTATCGAACCCATTAATACAGAGCCAGTACACGATGTCCCTCAACCACCTTGAAGATCAAGTAGGGTCTCCCATCCTCCCGATAGATACTTAGGTATACTAGAAGAGGATACCGAGGAAATGTTCCTAGTGGGAGATAGGGATCATACACAAGATCCCAAAACCTACAACGAGGCGATATCTGATATCGATTCCGAGAAATGGCTGGAAGCCATGAAGTCAAAGTTAGACTCCATGCATTCCAACCAAGTCTGGACCTTAGTAGACCCACCAGAAGGTATTGTACCTATTGGATGTAAATGGATCTACAAAAGAAAAATAGGTTCGGATGGAGAGGTAGAGACCTATAAGGCAAGGCTTGTGGCGAAAGGGTATAGTCAGCGCGAAGGCATTGACTATCAGGAGACCTTTTCACCTGTAGCCATGCTAAAATCCATCCGAACATCGCTTGCCATTGCAGCATTTCATGATTATGAAATCTGGCAGATGGATGTGAAAACTGCTTTCCTGAATGGATATCTTGATGAAGATATCTATATGGAACAGCCTTTGGGTTTCACTTCCAGTGATGGAGATCACAAGTCTGCAAACTGCAAAGGTCCATCTATGGACTAAAACAAGCATCTCGGAGTTGGAACACTCGTTTCGATGACGCAATCAAAATGTTTGATTTCATCAAAAACGAAGAGGAACCGTGTGTTTACAAAAAGGTTAGTGGGAGCGCTGTCGTATTTCTCGTACTGTACATGGACGACATCCTACTGATAGGGAATGATATTCCCATGCTAACATCGGTCAAGGTCTGGTTGTCAAAAGAGTTCTCCATGAAAGACCTTGGGGAAGCATCCTATATTTTGGGAATAAAGGTCTATAGAGATAGATCTAAAAGGATGCTTGGCCTATCACAGAAGATATACATAAAGGAAGTGCTGAAAAGGTTCAGCATGGAAAACTCTAAAAGGGGTCTCTTACCCCTAAGACATGGAATACATCTCTCCAAGCAGATGTGCCCCAACACATCTGAAGAGATTCAACGCATAAGCAAGATCCCTTATGCATCGGCAATAGGGAGTCTCATGTATGCCATACCATGTACACGACCTGATATAGCTCTTGCTGTGAGTGTCACAAGCAGATATCAGTCGAATCCAGGTGAAGAACACTGGACAGCTGTGAAGAATATTCTTAAGTACTTGAGAAGAACTAAAGATTTATTCTTAGTCTTTGGAGGATCATCAGAGTTAAAGGTAGAAGGGTACACAGATTCAGACTTCATGACTGATGTCGATGATAGGAAGTCAACATCTGGATATGTGTTCTTGTGCAATGGTGGTACGGTAAATTGGAAGAGTTCTAAACAACCGATCATTGCTGATTCTACTATGGAAGCGGAATACAACGCTGCCTCTGAAGCTGCTAAGGAAGGCTTCTGGTTCAAGAAATTTATTGCGGAATTAGATGTAATGTCATCAGATGCCATAACACTCTACTGCGATAATAATGGCGCCATAGCTCTTGCTAAGGAGCCAAGGTGTCATCAGAAGTTCAAGCACATAGAGCGGCGCTTCCATCTCATACGCGACTATGTTGAGAAGAAGTATGTCGAAGTGTAGAGAGTAGACTCCGCGGACAACGTGGCAGACCCATTCACTAAACAGCTAAGTCAGCAAAAGACTGAAGTCCACCTTGAGAAGATGGGACTAAGATATATGACTGATTGGCTTTAGTGCAAGTGGAAGATTGTTAGATGTATGCCCTAAAAGTCAATTTTTGGCTGACATATTATTAATTCTGGGACATAATTTGTATTTGACTTTATTATTGAATAAATAAAAAGCATCTTTTTCATTCATATTGTTTATGTGTCTATGAATCGTCCAAGAAATTAATAAGATGATGATGCATATTCTCAAGAGTTGAGAATTTGAGCCATGTATCATTGGTGATTAATTTCTAAATGCTCTTGATCAATGGATCATCACGAGAACGGTGATCGATCCGATCAGTGCACAGATCACTTTCCTTCTGGATGGACGAGACTTGAGTCCGCAGTATAGGGACACTGAAGTGATAGTGCAGGTGCTTGTTAGAGAACAAGGGTACTGAGCGTGACCAATACAAGAAGTCACTTGGATATCTATCCACTCGTCAGTGACTTGCTTGATATTGCAGTAGTGTGACTGGTCCTTTGACTTGCGGTGCTTCGGCCACTCACAGTGAGGTTATTGTAGTTTGACTGCACACATACATGGTCTCTAGCCATATGGGTCCATGCAGTGTAGATTGGCTGCAGTAGGTTCACTGTAGGAGTAGGGTATGCACCTATAAGGAATCTATCGACCTTGATAGATAAGGAGAGATCCAATGTGATTTATAAGACTGAGTTCGTAAGACCTCGGCCGGGGCAGTATGCACAGTGGAGAAAGAGTTTTCCACTCTCGAACTTAAGTCGAATAAATCTTCACATATGACAGACGATGGGGTTTGACGAGTTGTCCATGACCTCCGTCCTGTAGGGATCCACGATAGAAGAACTGTATCACACGTTAACTACACCTAGAGATTCAACATTCTATTCTGCTGGGTAGCCACTACATGCTGCTAGGTGTCACTGGTGGATGGTGGGACTCATAGGGATTGTCTCGATGATCGATAAACCCTAATGAGTTGAGTTGGAATCGTTCCAATCCATTGAAAGGAGTTTTCAATGATATTATGATAGAGATCACAATATATCTCACTACCAGTCAGAATAGAACCTATGGGGTCACACACACAATAGAAGTATTGACCGATCCGATGGTTGAAAAAGTGATTATGAATCACGAGTAATCAATTCGATTGATAAGAAGTTGAAGAAGGAATGGTAATTGATTAATTGGACTTAAAAACACAAATCCTACTTGGAGTGGGATTCCTAGAGTCCTGATTGGATTAGGACTGGAAATCCTATTTGGAGTAGGACTGGGATTCCTACTTAGAGTAGGATTCCTACAATCCTAATTAGATTAGGATTTTGAATTCATTTTGGATTCCTACTTAGAATAGGATTCCTAGAAATCCTAATTGGATTAGGACTTCGGATTCAAATAAGAGTTCTAATTGGATTAGGACTAAAATTAAATAAGTCCTAATTAGATTAAAATTTATTAAGTCCTAATTAATTATTAATCTAATGAATCAATAAGACTCCTAATTCGATTAGGATTGAAGGGTTAAATTGAGTCATGGTTCATTCAAGTCCTAATTGGATTAGGACTAGCATTGATTGAACCCAATTGATTCAAGTCCTAATTAGATTAGGACTAAACCATGAGAGAGACACCTAATCCTCCTTGGAGGAGGATTAGGTTAACCAAGTAAGAGGGGCATGAGCCCCTCTCCTCATCTTGGTGCGGCATGAAGAGAGGGGGCCGGCGCCCCCTCTTAGGAAGTTAGTCTAGGGCTCCTAACTTGTAGGAGCCCTAGATGGCTATAAAAGAGGGCAAGGGGGCTGACGCCCTAAGGAGATTGAAACCCTCTCCCTCTTGTGCCGTGGCCACCCTCTCCCTCTCCTTGGTTCAGCCGCAAGCAAGGAAGAACAAGTCCAAGGTGTTGGCGGCATCCTCTTCCTCCCTTCTTCCTTCCAACGCAGGGAAAAGAAAGAAGGCTGCAGGGGCTGTGTTCTTCTTCCTTGGTTGCTTCTTCTTCTTCCTCCCCTCAAGCACAATCAAGGGTTGATTGAAAGAGAGGAGATCAGCCATCAAAACATATCTCTGCAAGGGAGCTAGCACCCCGGAGAGATTAGAGCGATTGGATCGGTCCTCTGCTTCGTGTGGATACCCGTAGAGGCCGGGCACTTGAACGGCTTCAAGCGAACCTTCATCCTAAACCACGAACTCAAATTTGCGGTGATTATCTATCCGCACAAGGTGAAGATCTGATCTTCTAATGTGTTTAAAAGTTTTTAATCCTTGCCCAACTACGAACGGTTCATGAAACAACGTTCATGCGATGAACGTCGATCCCGCACATGCCTCTTCCGCTGCCATCTGATTTTTTTGAAATATCAGCGGCATAGGCGGGTCCCCAACAATACATTCACAGATACATCCATATGTATGTGATAGAGACTGTCAATCATAAAACCACGTTGAATCAATTTATTTCTCAAATAAATGGAACAGTAGTCTTATAAAAATCTTTCTGTGCTAAACAAGATATAGAAATCAAATTTCTGCTAGCAACAGGTAACAGTCCCTAAGTATCCTGAGCATATCTGACATACCTTCTGAAGGTCTGTCACCCTTCATGTTTTTATGCTTTCCATGTATGTAGGACAGTTCCTCTTCTAATGGCCGTCCATGATGCAAATGAAAACATTTTTCCTTGCAATTGGCCTTTTTCTTGGAACTTCCTTACTTGGCATTTTCTCAGTCTTCTGCTTCTTCGCAGACTTCTTCTTCTTCCAAATAGACTCTCTCTTGGAATTAGAAACCAACTCGACAGCGAGAACGATGCCCCTTGAACTCTTCAAGGTCCCTAAGATAGTTACCAATTTATTTAACAATTCTGTTTTGGTGCTTACAATCTTGTTCATATGATAATTTACTATAAACTGTTCATATGAAGCTAGAAGGGATTGTGGGATCAAATCCATTTGCAATTCCTTATGCATAATCATGCCGAGCTTCTCAAGCTTCTCTAAGTCCTTTATCATGGTCAAACCATGATCATGGATAGACTGCCCATCACGCATCTTGGCCTTGAAGAACCTTTTGGACATTCAAACCAAGCTGCGTGACTCTGATTACCATACAACTCTTGCAGGTGTTTTAATGTGTCCTTGGCAATCTTCATGTTCTCATGCTGGCATTATAATTTATTGGACATGGATGCCATTATGTAGCACCTAACTTTATTGTCATCGTTCGTCCACTTGGCATGCATCTTACGCTGATCAGTGACCGGACAGATTGGTAATATAGGGATTTCATGGTCTAGCTCATACCCTAATTTCTCACAATTCAAAACTATTTTGAAATTTGCTGAGCTAGTCTTTATAATTAGGTTTGGTCAAACGGTTGTTCTATAGGATATGAGTTAAAAATCTAGAAGCTGACATTATAATCCTCATAGAGTAAAGATTCTAGTTAGAATTTTGTACTTGATCCTTATTTGTTCTAGGGTCTTTTAGAACAAATGTACCTCCCACTATTTTTTCAAATTCCTCACACTCCCCTAGTAGGAAAATAGAAATCCTATGCGACTAGGGTTTCTAGTATGTACTGCGGTCTCACCAATCTACATGGCACCTCACCTAACAGTTATTGGTGACACATAGATGGATGAGTGTACAACTCTTGTACAATGCTTCTCAAGCATGTTGCAGTGCAACTTGGTCTCTAAGCCATGAAGACCTCACCTAACAGTTATTGGTCCCATTTCTTAGTTAAGTCAGACCCACCGTATAACCGTAGGAATAAAGTCGTCATTGGGTCCTCACCTAACAGTTATTGGTGCCCAACCCCACCTTTATCCTACAATATCTCATGTCTATAGAGAGATCTAGCCCCCCGATGCAACTTGCCCACTGTATCCAGCCGAGACAAATCAACATCAGAAAAACCTTAGCAGCTCTACTACAGTAGAAGACCTATTGACTTAATATTAGTTAATCAGGTATTAGTGTTTGCAACTTGAGCTCTTCATAAGAGGTAATCGAACAATTGGCCAGGTAAGCAGGTGGGAGGCTTCCCTTACTCAGAGAGTAAGGTCCTAATTAAGTAACCACCTTTCATGCTTTCCTAGACACCAATTAGATCAATTAATCTAATATGACTCGCTCATGTTGGTTCACTCTCGACTTGATTGAGGAGGTTTTAATTTAGGTCTCATTGGGTTTGCTACATCACATGTAAACCTATCTACCCGACTCTCATTCACATCACATGCAAACGGCATATCACAGGCAGTTATAATTGCAGCATCAAATAAAGCTAAACTTTAAATAGGTGATGATCATGGATTCTAATTAGGTCGTATTACAAGCACATGCACGTCAATCGATCAACTGATCTTCAACTCTTGAATTGGTTCCAAGCCTCCTTGACTCGATCCTTGATCAACTCTTGATCCCATCGCCATCAACCACTTGGATCGCCGTTCATCTCATGCCTTGTCTTCAACTTGATCGTTGACGTACATCACATCACAGAAATACAACCAGATGTAAAATAAAAATAATAATAAATTACATCTCCTTTTATGAGGCACGCAGGCCTCTCAAAACATCAAATAAGATACATGCAAGCATCTGAAAAATTACATGACATTACAGATCACATCGCAGGTCATTACATTTGATACCAAAAGGGTTTGAATCCTATGATCATCACCACATGCAACAATTATAATTTTCAGATCTGAAATCTAATTGATTATTTCATGACATAGGTTGCTGATCATGCTAATCATGATTCTAAACTTTGTAATCCCATTAACAATGCAATTAGAATTATCGTTTTATCACATAAAAATCAGCATGCAAAAATCAGCATCCTAGAAAAAATCTGCATGCAGAAAATTTTTAGCATGCATAATCATTTAAATTTTAGATCTAATAAGCCTATGAATAATTAATCCTTACCTTAATCTATGATGCCTTGCTCTGATACCACTTTTAGAATACCCGCCCATGCCGCAGAAAAATTTCAAAAATTTTAGATGCAGCGGAAGAGGCATGCGCGGGATCAACTGTTCATTGCATGAACGTTGTTTAAAACTGTTCGTAGATAGATAAGGATTAAAAATTTTTTAAAAATATTAGAAGATCAGATCTTCACCTTGTGCGGGTAGATGATCACCGCAAACTAATGATCGTGGTTTTTGGATGAAGGTTCGCTTGAAGCCGTTCAAGTGCCCGGCCTCTACGGGTATCCACACGAAGCAGGAACCGATCCAAGCTTTCTATCTCCCCGGGGTGCTAGCTCCCTTGCAGAGATAACTTTGATGGCTGATGTCCTCCCTTTTAATCAACCCTTGATTGTGCTTGGGAGGAAGAAGAAGAAGGATGAAGAGAGGAAGAAGATCAAAGCCCCTGCAGCCTTCTTTCTTTTTCCAGCGTTGGAAGGAAGAAGGGAGGATGAAGAGGCCACCTTTCTTTTTCTTCCTTTGCTTGCGGCTGAACCAAGGAAAGGGGAGGAGAGGGGGCCACGAATTGGAGAGGGAGAGGGCTTCAATGAATGCCCGAGGTCAGCCCCACGCCTCCTCTTAAATAGCATGTGGAGCTCCTACTTTGTCGGAGCTCCTTGATTAAATTCCAGGAGGGGCGCCGACCCCTCTTCTATGCCGCACCAAGCAAGGAAAAGGAGGAGGGGCGTGTGCCCCTCCTTCATGGTTAACCTAATCCTCCTCTAAGGAGGATTAGGAAGGTCACTCTTGGTTAGGTCCTAATCTAATTAGGTTTGGACCAAGGGTGAACCAATTTGGGTTTTAATCTAGGTAAGTCCTAATCCATTAGAACTTGATGAGCCATGACTCAATTGAACCCTTCAATCCTAATCTAATTAGGAGTCATCTTGATTCATTAGATTAATAATTAATTGGGACTTAAGAAGTCCTAATCCCATTAGGATTTCTTTAATTCTAGTCCTAATCCAGTTAGGACTCTAATTTGAATTCGAAGTCCTAATTCGATTAGGACTCTAGAAATCCTACTCCAAGTAGGAATCCAAATTTAATTCAAAACTCCTAATCTCATTAGGATTATAGGAATTCTACTCCATGTAGGAATCCTAATCCTACTCCAAATAGGATTCCCAGTCCAAGTAGGAATCCCAGTCCAAGTAGGAATTCTAGTCCTAATCCAATTAGGACTCCAAGAATCCAACTCCAAGTAGGACTCTTGTTTCAAGTCCAATTAATTAATTTCCTTTGTTCCTTCTTCAACTTATTATCAATCGAATTGATTACTTGTGATTCCTAATCACGATTTAACCATCGGATCGGTCAATGCCTTTAGTGTGTGTGACTCCATAGGTTCTACTCTGACTGGTAGTGAGATATATTGTGATCTCTATCACAATATCATTGAAAACTCCTTTCAGTGGGTCAGAATGATTCCAACTCTACTCATTAGGGTTTATCGATCATCAAGATAATCCCTATGAGTCCTACCATCCACCAGTGACACCTAGCAGCATGTAGTGGCTACCTAGCAGAATAGAATAATGAACCTCTAGGTGCAGTTATCATGTGATACAGTCCTTCTATCGTGGATCCCTACAAGACGGAGGTCATGGATAACTCGTCAAACCCCTTCGTTTGTCATATGTCAAGATTTATTCGACTTAAGTTTGAGAGCGGAGAACTCTTTCTCCACTGTGCAATCTGTCCCGGCCGAGGTCTTACGAACTCAGTCTTATAAATCACATAGGATCTCTCCTTATCTATCAAGGTCGATAGATTCCTTGTAGATGCATACCCTACTCCTACAGTGAACCTACTGCAGCCAATCTACACTGCATGGACCCATATGGCTAGAGACCATGTATTTGTGCAGTCAAACTACAATAACCTCACTGTGAGTAGCCGAAGCATCGCAGGTCAAAGGACCAGTCACACTACTGCAACATCAAGCAAGTCACTGACAAGTGGATAGACATCCAAGTGACATCTTGTGTTGGTCACGCTCAGTACCCTTGTTCTCTAACAAGCACTTGCACAATTGCTCCAGTGTCCCTACACTGTGGACTCAAGACTCGTCCATCAAAGAAAGCAATATGTGCACTAATCTCAGTGGATCAATCATCGTCCTCGTGATGATCCATCGATTAGGAGCAATTCAGAAATTAATCACCAATGACACATGCCTCAAATTCTCAACTCTTGAGAATATGCGTCATCATCTTATTAATTCTTTGGACGATTCATGGACACATAAGAACATTAATGAAAATGATGCCTTTTATTTATTCAATAATAAATAGTCAAGTACAAAATTATGTCCTAGAATAAAATAATGCGTCTGCCAAATTGGCTTCTAGGGCATACTTCTAACACATGTGCCTAACCTAAAAAAACAAATCCCTGTGATTTTTGGTCGTCCCTTTTTGGCGACAGCCAATGCATGTATCAACTATAGAACTGGGGCAATGGATATATCATTTGGGAATATGAAAATTAAGTTGAATGTGTTTCATGCCGCTGACCAACATGTGAGGGAAGACGAGTGTTGCCTAATTGATGAAATGGATGATCTTGTAGAGGAAGCCCTTCCCTATATCTTAGCAGATGACCCCCTAGAGGCATGCTTGGCCCATTTTGACATTGACAACTTTGACATAGACAAGGCCATAGAAGAAGTCAACATCTTACTCGACAATCAATCTCCCATGAGTTCCCTTCCTTGGAAGATCCAACCTGAACCTCTTCCCCCCATTGCTAGCGCACCACTTTGTCCTTCCATTGATTCTCCACCTAAACTTGAGTTAAAGCCACTTCCGACAACTCTTAAGTATGCCTTTCTAGGAACAGAAGATACCCTCCCTGTAATCATCGCGGCCAACTTATCTACTGAACAGGAGGATAAACTTTTAAGGGTGCTAAACGAGAATAAACATGCTATAGGATGGTCTATAGCCGATTTGAAAGGGGTTGACCCCTCTGTTTGTATGCATCGAATTCATCTCGAAGATGATGCAAAATCCACCCGAGAAATGCAAAGAAGACTCAATCCTAACATGAAAGAGGTAGTCAAGAAAGAAGTGGTGAAATTATTAGATGTCGAAATCATTTATCCAATTTCTGATAGTAAGTGGGTGAGTCCAACACAAGTGGTACCCAAGAAATCAGGTATCACTGTAGTTGAAAATACGGAAGGAGAATTGATACAAACACGCACAACCACGGGTTGGCGCGTGTGCATTGACTACAGAAAACTTAATTCAATGACTAGGAAGGACCATTTCTCTCTACCTTTCATAGATCAAATTTTGGAACGGTTGGCTGGTCAAGATTTCTACTGCTTCTTAGATGGTTATTCTGATATAATCAAGTACCTGTTTACCCGGACGATCAAGAAAAAACCACCTTTACTTGCCCATTTGGGACATTTGCATATAGGAGGATGCCTTTTGGACTATGCAATGCACCCGCAACTTTTCAACGATGCATGATGGCCATTTTTTCAGATATGGTGGAAAACTTTCTAGAAGTGTTCATTGATGATTTCTCGGTTTTTGGCCTATCTTTTGACGATTGTCTGGACAATTTGACCTTAGTTTTGAAAAGATGTAAGGAGACCAACCTAGTGTTAAGTTGGAAAAAGAGCCATTTCATGGTTCAAGAAGGCATAGTCTTGGGACACGTCGTGTCCAAGAGGGGCATTGAAGTAGATAAAGCCAAAGTCGATCTTATTTCCAATCTCCCTCCACCCAAAACTGTGAAACAAATCCGATCATTCCTTGGCCATGCTGGTTTCTACCGTCGCTTCATTCAGGATTTCAGTAAGATTTCCAAACCCATATGCAATCTTCTTGCCAAGGACACTCCCTTTGTCTTTAATGAAGCATGCGAAGAGGCATTTGAAAATCTTCGCTCGAAATTGACCACTGCACCTATCATACGGCCTCCTAATTGGACCCTTCCATTTGAACTGATGTGTGACGCATACGATTATGCCATTGGGGCAGTTTTAGGGCAACGACTAGATAAAGTACCTCATGTCATCTACTACGCTAGTAAAGCACTCTCAGATGCATAATTGAACTACACCACCACTGAGAAAGAGTTACTAGCTGTAGTATTCATGCTAGACAAGTTTCGATCTTACCTTTTAGGATCCAAGGTTACCGTATTCACTGATCATGCTGCCCTTCGACACCTTCTTGCAAAGAAAGACACCAAACCCCGTCTGATTCGATGGATTCTTTTACTACAAGAATTTGACCTAAAAATTCGTGATAAGAAAGGTACTACAAATGTCGTAGCGGACCACTTATCTAAGATTCTTCTTGAGCCCTCTCAAAATACCTCACCCTTACACGATTCTTTTCCAGATGAACAATTATTTGAGGTACGAGGAATAAAAACACCATGGTTTGCAAACATATTAAATTACCTGGCCATAGGACGAATTCCTGATGATTGGTCAACTCAAAACAAGAACTGATTCTTTTCACAAGTAAAGTTCTATTATTGGGATGATCCCGATCTATTCAAGTATTGTCCCGATCAAGTAATCCATCGATGTGTTCCCGAATGCGAATTTCAAAGTATTCTTTCATTCTGCCATTCACAAGCTTGTGGGGGACATTTTGGGGATAGAAAAACTACAGCAAAAGTTTTACAGAGTGAATTTTATTGGCCCACACTTTTCAAAGATGCCCATAACTTTTTCCAAACTTGTGAACGGTGCCAACGGATGGGTACCATCTCCCGTAGAGATATGATGCCTCTCAATCCTATTTTAATTGTAGAAATCTTTGATGTCTGGGGTATTGACTTCATGGGCCCTTTCCCACCATCCTTTGGTTTCGAGTACATTCTGGTAGCCACTAAAACTAATGACCATAAGGTTGTGGTTAAATTTTTACATGAAAACATCTTTTGTCATTTTGGCACACCCCGAGCCATTATCAGTGATGGGGGATCTCATTTTTGCAACCGGTCTTTCGAGGCTTTGGCTCGCAAATATAACATCACCCACAAAGTTGCTACCCCATACCATCCCCAAACAAGTGGACAAGTCGAGGTGTCCAATAGGGAATTAAAACACATCTTAGAGAAAACGGTACGTTCCGATAGGAAAGATTGGTCTCAAAGGATAAATGATGCTCTCTGGGCATACCGTACTGCCTACAAAACTCCTATTGGCATGTCCCCCTACCGATTAGTTTTTGGAAAAGCTTGTCACTTACCGGTAGAACTTGAACATAGAGCTTTCTGGGCTATCAAAAAGTTTAACTTAGACATGGCAGCAGCTGGTCCTAACCAAAAACTCCAACTAAGTGAACTTGAAGAGTTGCGCAATGAGGCCTATGAAAATTCTAAAATTTATAAAGCGAGGACTAAGGCTTTTCATGATAAAAACATTAACCATAAGTCCTTCGAACCTGGTCAAAAAGTTTGGCTATTCAATTCCAAGTTGCGACTCTTCCCGAGTAAACTTCGCTCTAGGTGGGATGGACCATTCGTAGTGAAAAATGTTTCTCCTTATGGTGTAGTAGAGATCCAACACCTCAATGGTGAACATGTTTTAAAAGTCAATGGCCAAAGGGTAAAATCTTATGTGAACTGTGTTGCCGACGGGCAATTGATCGAATTCCTTAATTTGACGAACCCTATTTATCAAAATAATTAAGGATGCACTGTGTCTGGCTGAAGACAATAAACTTAGCGCTTGTTGGGAGGCAACCCAATTCTCTTAAATTTTTTTTAACATTGAGGACAATGTTAGGTTTAGATTTGGGGGTTATGTTTAAGTATTTTTAAGCATTTTTTGTTTTGTTTGCATCTCTTGCATTCGTTTTCACTTCACAATGTCAGGTTAAGGATGCACTGTGTCTGGCAACCCAATTCTTTTAGTTTTCTTTAACATTGAGGACAATGTTAGGTTTAGGTTTGGGGGTATATTTTTAAATATTTTTAATCATTTTTATTTTTTTTGCATTCTTACATTCTTTTTCACTTCACAATGTCAAGTTTAGGTTTGGGGGTATTCATCTTGTTTTTTATATTTAAAAAAAGAAAAAAAGAAAAAATGTGTGTTTATTTTTATTTTTTAATAATAAATAATAAGAATAAAAAAAAATTTAAAAAAACTTTTTGTTTTTTTAAAAAAAACCTAATTTCTATACATTTATGCGAGAATGATAAATACACAAGGTATATAAAATCTAAAAAGCCCAATGATTAGTCGGAAGTAATATAAATTTAAGTTCTTTTTATTAAGTCTCTCTTAGGGAGTTGTAAGCTAATTAATACTTTAAAATTTCACTACACACTGGTCGACCCTTCTAAGGTCTAGGCTCGACAATATGTTGATAGTATAGTAGCAACCTTGGACCCTGATGAATCATACTTATCTAATTCAAAAAAAAAAATCATGATAAAAAATGCTAAAATTTATAAAGCAAGGACTAAAGCTTTTCATGATAAAAATATTAACCGTAAGTCCTTCGAACCTGGTCAAAAGGTTTGGCTATTCAATTCAAAGTTACGACTCTTCCCGGATAAACTTCGCTCTAGGTGGGATGGACCATTTGTAGTGAAAAAGGTTTTTCCTTATGGTGCAGTAGAGATCCAACACCTCAATGGTGGACATGTTTTAAAAGTCAAGGGTCAAAGGTTAAAACCTTATGTGGACTGTGTTACCGATGGGCAATTGATCGAATCCCCTAATTTGACGAACCCTGTTTATCAAAATAATTAAGAATGCACTGTGTCTGGCTGAAGACAATAAACTTAGCGCTTGTTGGGAGGTAACCCAATTCTCTTAGATTTTTTTTAACATTGAGGACAATGTTAGGTTTAGGTTTGGGGGTTATGTTTAAGTATTTTTAAGCATTTTTGGTTTTGTTTGCATCTCTTGCATTCGTTTTCACTTCACAATGTCAGGTTTAGGTTTGGGTGTATTCATCTTGATTTTCATCCAAAAAAAAAAAAATTTAGAAAAAAATGTGTTCATTTTCATTTTTATAAAATAATAATAATAATAATAAATTAAAAAAAAGTTTTTGTTTTTAAAAACCTAATTTCTATACATTTATGCAAGAATGATAAACACACAAGGTATATAAAATCTAAAAAGCCCAATGACTAGTCGGAAGTAATACAAATTTAAGTTCTTTTTATTAAGTCTTTCTTAGGGAGTTGTAAGCTAATTAATACTTTGGAATTTTACTACACACTGGCCGACCCTTTTAAGGTCTAAGCTCGACATTATGTTGATAGTATAGTAGCAACCTTGGACCCTGATGAATCATATTTATCGAATCCAAAAAAAAAAATTCATCAATAAAAATGGATTTAGTCAGGAACATCGAAAAGGGCTACCTATTGTCAAAGGTCAAATGGGCTTATGATGAGGACTCCGAGCATAAGTCCGTAGGGGAGTCTTGATGCCCGACACCTTATGCCAACTGGTGTGAGAGTTGTCGACTAACTGCTTGTTACACGGAGAAATCACCACAAGAGTAAAAGTGCACAATTTATATATCTTTTATGATTAAAAAAAAAAACACTATATTGATCTTGAAAAAGATAATAGTGTGAAAGCCGTCGTTGTAAAAATTCGAGTAAACTGGAATATTACAGATAAAGCCTGTGAGGTACTAAAGTAAACATCCACAACTCTCGAAATTCTGCAGATAAGATGATTTTGAATCAGTGAGCAGATTCTTTCGACCAATCCTTGGAAAACTACTAATATTAACAATATTTTGGAGATCCGAACTCTTAGCTTGTGTACGGTCCATATTTCACCGAGCACTCCAGCATAAATGAGTCTTACAACTCCCTAAACGGAAACTTAATAACTTTAACTTAGATTGCATATTAACATAGAATTTGGGCTGATTTAGTAAATAAAACCGTGTGTGCTTTGAAATTCTTATCATTTATGTATCTTAAATTAGATTTCAAAAAAAAAGAGGAGTTTTTGAAATTCTTAGCTAGTATGCATTTGGAATTTGATTTTCACTTCATAGATCAATCGATAATATATATATATATAATAATAATAATAATAATAAATAAAAAAAAATATCATAACAATAAATAATTTATTTTAATATTGAAGTTTGTGGGTATCTTCATTGGAAACCCTCACGAGACTATTACTCATCCACTAGGGTAACGTAGGGGTTTAAAGCCTTGTTGCATATGGTAAATGTGTTAGAAAACCCGATCATGCCGCTGAAATTTAAAAAAATTCAGATGCAGCGGAAGAGGCATGCGCGAGATCAACCGTTCATCGCATGAACGTTGTTCAAAAACCGTTCGTAGATAGATAAGGATTAAAAACTTTTTAAAACATTAGAAGATCAAATCTTCACCTTGTGCGGGTAGATGATCACCGCAAACTGAAGTTCGTGGTTTAGGATGAAGGTTCGCTTGAAGCCGTTCAAGTGCCCGGCCTCTACGGGTATCCACACGAAGCAGGATCCGATCCAAGCTCTCTATCTCACCGGGGTGCTAGCTCCCTTGCAGAGATAACTTTTGATGGCTGATCTCCTCTCTTTCTTTCAACTCTTGAATGTACTTGAGAGGAGGAAGAAGAAGGATGAAAAAGAGGAAGAAGCAAAGCCCCTGCAGCCTACTTTCTTTTCCCTGCGTTGGAAGGAGGAAAGGAGGAAGAGGAGGACGCCATGGCTTCTTCTTTTCTTCTTCTTGCTGGCGGCTGAACCAAGGGAGGGAGAGGGTGGCCACGGCTCCAAGGGAAGAGGAAAAGCTCTTTTTTGGGCGCCGGCCCTAGCTCCCTTTTTAATAAGTATGAAGGGCTCCTAACAATTAGGAGCCCTTGAGTTATTTCCAAGAGGGGGCGCCGGTCCCCTCTCTTCATGTCGCCCTAACCAAGTGGAGAGGGGCTGATGCCCCTCTTACTTGGTTAACCTAATCCTCTTCCAAAGAGGATTAGGTGCCCCTCTCATGGTTTAGTCCTAATCTAATTAGGATTAACCAAATCATGAATCAATTGGGTTCAATCTATACTAGTCCTAATCCAATTAGAACTTGAGTGAACCATGACTCAATTGAACTCTTCAATCCTAACCCAATTAGGAGTCATGTTGCTTCATTAGATTAATAATTAATTAGGATTTAAGAAACCCTAATCAAATTAGGACTTATTTAATTTTAGTCCTAATCCAATTAGGACTCTAATTTGAATCCGAAGTCCTAATCCTATTAGGACTCTAGGAATCCTACTCAAAGTAGAAATCCAATTTTAATTCAAAACTCCTAATCTAATTAGGATTGTAGGAATCCTATTCCAAGTAGGAATCCCAGTCCTACTCCAACTAGGATTCCCAGTCCTAATCCAATTAGGACTCTAGGAATCCTACTCGAAGTAGGATTTGTGTTTAAGTCCAATTAATTAATTTCCTTTGTTCCTTCTTCAACTGAATATCAATCGAATTGATTACTTGTGATTCCTAATCACGATTCAACCATCGGATCGGTCAATACTTCTAGTGTGTGTGACCCCATAGGTTCTATTCTGACTGGTAGTGAGATATATTATGATCTCTATCATAATATCATTAAAAACTCCTTTCAATGGATTGGAACGATTCCAACTCTACTCATTAGGGTTTATCGATCATCGAGATAATCCCTGTGAGTCCCACTATCCACCAGTGACACCTAGCAGCATGTAGTGGCTACCCAGTAGAATAGAATGATGAACCTCTAGGTGCAGTTATCGTGTGATACAGTCCTACTATCGTGGATCCCTACAGTCCGGAGGTCATGGATAACTCGTCAAACCCCTTCGTCTGTCATATGTCAAGATTTATTTGACTCGAGTTCGATAGTGGAAAACTCTTTCTCCACTTTATATTACTGCCCTGGCCAAGGTCTTAGAACTCAGTCTAACAAATCACATAGGATCACTCCTCTTCTATCAAGGTCGATAGATTCCATGTAAGTGCATACCCTACTCCTAGAGTGAACTTAATGTAGCCAATCTACACTACAAGGACCCATATGACTAGAGACCATGTATACGTGTAGTCAAACTACAATAACCTCACTGTGAGTAGCTGAAGCACCGTAGGTCAAAGGACCAGTCATACTACTGCAACATCAAGCAAGTCACTGACGAGTGGATAGACATCCAAGTGACTTCTTGTCTTGGTCACGCTCAGTACCCTTGTTCTGTAACAAGCACCTGCACTATCACTTCAGTGTCCCTACACCGTGGACTCAAGTCTCGTCCATCCAGAAGAAAAGTGATCTGTGCACTGATCGGATCAATCATCGTCCTCGTGATGATCCATTGATCAGGAGCATTTAGAAATTAATCACCAATGATACATGGCTCAAATTCTCAACTCTTGAGAATATGCATCATCATCTTATTAATTCCTTGGACGATTCATAGACACATAAATAATATGAATGAAAAGATGCCTTCTATTTATTCATTAATAAATAGTCAAGTACAAAATTATGTCCCTAGAATTAACAATGTGTCAGCCAGATTGGCTTCTAGGGCATACATCTAACAATCTCCTACTTGCACTAAAGCCAATTGGTCATATATCTTAGGCCCATCTTCTCAAGGTGGGCTTCAGTCTTCTGCTGACTCAGCTGCTTAGTGAACGGGTCTGCCACGTTATCCGTGGAGTCTACTCTCTGCATCTCTACATATTTCTTCTCAACATAGTCACGTATGAGATGGAAGCGCCGCTCTATGTGCTTGGACTTCTGATGAGACCTTGGCTCCATAGCTAGTGCTATGGTGCCAATATTATCGCAGTAAAGTGTTATGGCATCTAATGACATTACACCTAACTCTGCAATTAACTTTTAACCAGAAGGTTTCCACTGCACCCTTAGATACGGCTTAACATTCAGCTTCTAAGGTAGAATCTATAATGATTGGTTGTTTGGAACTCTTCCAATTTACTGAACCACCATTGCACATATTCTGATGTAGACTTTCTATCATCAATATGTGTGCATCCTTCTATATTCAACTCTGATCTTCTTCCAAAGACCAAGAACATGTCCTTAGTTCTTCTCAAGTACTTAAGACTGTTCTTCACAGCTATCCAGTGCTTTTGCCTGGATCTGATTGACATATGCTCGTGACATTCACAGCATGTACTATATCAAGTTATGTACATAGCATGGCATACATGAGGCTCCCTATTGCTGATGCATAGGGGATCTTGCTCATGCGTTGAATCTCTTCAGATTTGTTGGGGCACATCTTCTTGGAAAGATTAATTCCATGCCTTAGGGTAAGAGGCCCCTATTAGAGTTTTCGATGCTGAACCTTTTCAGCACTTTCTCTATGTACATCTTCTGTGATAGGCCAAGCATCCTTTTAGATCTATCTCTATAGACCTTTATTCCCAAAATATAGGATGCTTCCCCAAGGTCTTTCATGAAGAACCTTTTTGACAACCAGACCTTGACCGAGGTTAGCATGGGAATATCATTCCCTATCAGGAGGATGTCGTACAGTACGAGAAATACGACAGCACTCCTACTAACTCTTTTGTAAACACACGGTTCCTCTTCATTTTTGATGAAATCAAACATTTTGATTGCGTCATCGAAACGAGTGTTCCAACTCCGAGATGCTTGCTTTAGTCCATAGATGGACCTTTGCAGCTTGCAGACCTTGTGATCTCCATCACTGGAAGTGAAACCCAAAGGCTGTTCCATATAGAAATCTTCATCAAGATATCCATTCAGAAAAGCAGTTTTCACATCCATCTGCCAGATTTCATAATCACGAAATGCTGCAATGACAAGCATTGTTCGGATGGATTTCAGCATAGCTACAGGCGAAAAGGTCTCCTGATAGTCAATGCTTTCGCGTTGACTATACCCTTTCGCCACAAGTCTTGCCTTATAGGTCTCTACCTCTCCATCCGAACCTCTCTTCCTTTTGTAGATCCATTTGCATTCAATAGGTACAATACCTTCTGGTGGATCTACTAAGGTCCAGACTTGGTTGGAATGCATGGAGTCTAACTCTGATTTAATAGCTTCCAACCATTTCTCGGAATCGATATCAGATATCGCCTCGTCGTAGGTTTTGGGATCCTGCGTGTGATCCCTATCTCCCACTAGGAACATTTTCTCGGTATCCTCTTCTAGTATACCTAAGTATCTATCGGGAGGATGGGAGACCCTACTAGATCTGCGAGGTGGTTGAGGGACATCGTGTACTGGCTCTGTATGAATGGGTTCGATAGGATCCATGACTCGTTACTTTTCAGAGACTTTCTCTTCAAGCTCAATTTTCCTCCCACTGCCTCTATCAAGGATAAACTGGTTTTCCAAGAAGATGGCGTGACGGCTCACAAACACATTGTGATCCTCTGAGACGTAAAAAATTGTATCCTAATAACTCTTTAGGATATCATATAAAACGAGCACTTATGGTCCTAGCCTCTAGCTTGTCTGCCTGTAGTCTCTTGACGTGGGCCGGATATCCCCAAATCTTGGTTTCTTACCATGTCATATCTCATATGGTGCGGTAGGAATGGACTTTAGAGGGAACTCTATTCAACAAGTAAATAGCTGAAAATAGGGCATCTATCTAAAGAAACAAGGATAAATCAGTGAAGCTCATCATGGACTGGACCATATCAATAGAGTCCGATTCCTCCTCTCTGACACTCCATTGAGCTGAGGTGTACCAGGAGGAGTCCATTATGAAACTATACCATTCTCCTTGAGATAATCACGGAACTCTCCATTAAGGTATTCACTTCCTCGATCTGATTGAAGAACCTTAATGAGTTTTTTGTGCTCATTTTTCTACTTCATATCTAAGCTTTTGAACCTTTCAAAAGTTTCATATTTGTGTCTCATACACATATCCATACCGTGAGTAATCATCGGTAAAATGAAGTAAAAAATTACAACCCCTAGCCTGCACATCGAATGGGCCACACACATCAGTGTGTACTAGGGTAAGTATTTCAGTGGACCTCCTTGTGTCCTACAAAGTATAATTTGGCCATCTTTCTTTGAAGGCAGAATTCACAAATCAAATATGACTCGGAAGTCAATGAGCCCAAAAGCTCATGTTTCTCTAATTTGTTTATTCTGTCTTCTCCTATATGGCCAAGCCTGAGGTACCACAAATGCTTCAGATTTATCTCATTTTTGGATCTATTAGATCCTATGGTATTCACTGTTTGCTTAGATATATTCACAGATACATCCATATGTATGTGATAGAGACTGTCAATCATAAAACCATGTTGAATCAATTTAATTTTCAAATAAAAATCTTTCTGTGCTAAATAAAATACAGAAATCAAATTTCTACTAGCAATAGGTAACAATCCCTAAGTATCCTGAGCATATCTGACATATCTTCTGAAGGTCTGTCACCCTTCATGTTCTTTATGCTTTCCATGTATGTAGGACAGTTCCTCTTCCAATGGCCGTCCATGATGCAATGGAAACACTTTTCCTTGCAATTGGCCTTTTTCTTGGAACTTCCTTACTTGGTGTTTTCTTAGTCTTCTGCTTTTTCGCAGGCTTCTTCTTCTTCCAAATAGACTCTCTCTTGAAAGTAGAAACCAACTTGACAGCGAAAATGATGCCCCCTTGAACTTCTTCAAGGTCCCTAAGTTAGTTACCAATTTATTTAACAATTCTATTTTGGTGCATACAATTTTGTTCATATGGTAATTTACTATAAACTGTTCATATGAAGCTAGAAGGGATTGTGGGATCAAATCCGTTTGCAATTCCTTGTGCATGGTCATGCCGAGCTTCTCAAGCTTCTTCAAGTCCTTTATCATGGTCAAACCATGATCGTGGACAGACTGCCCATCGTGCATCTTGGCTTTGAAGAGCCTCTTGGACACTTCAAACCGAGCTGCGTGACTCTGATCACCATACAACTCTTGCAGGTGATTTAATATGTCCCTGGCAGTCTTCATGTTCTCATGCTGGCATTGTAATGCATTGGACATGGATGCCATTGTGCAGCACCTAACTTTATTGTCATTGTTCGTCCACTTAACAAGCGTCTTACGCTGATCAGTGATCGGACGGATTAGTAACATGGGGATTCCATGGTCTAGCATATACCCGAATTTCTCACAATTCAAAACTATTTTTTTTGAAATTTGCTGAGCCAATCTTTATAATTGGGTTTGGTCAAACGGTTGTTCTATAGGATATGAATTAAGAGTCTAGAAGCTGACTTTATAATCCTCAGAGAGTTAAGATTCTAGTTAGACTTTTGTACTTGATCCTAATCTGTTCTAAGGTCTTTTAGAACAAATGTAACTCCCACTATTTTCTCGAATTCCTCACACTCCCCTGGTAGGAAAACGGAAATCCCACACGATTAGGGTTTCTAGTGGGTACTGCGGTCCCACCGATTTACATGCCACCTCACCTAACAGTTATTGGTGACATATAGATTGATCAATGTACAACTCTTGTACAATGCTTCTCAAGCATGTTGCAGTGCATTTTGGTCTCTAAGCCATGAAAACCTTACCTAACAGTTATTGGTCCCATTTCTTAGTTAAGTCAGACCCACCGTATAACCGTAGAAATAAAGTTGTCATTGGGTCCTCACCTAACAGTTATTGGTGCCCAACCCCACCTTTACCCTACAACATCTCATGTCTATAGAGAGGTCCAGCCCCCCGATGCAACTTGACCACTGTATCCAGTCGAGACAAATCAACATCAGAAAGACCTTAGCAGCTCTACTACAGTGGAAGACCTATTGACTTAATATTGGTTAATCAGATCTTAGTGTTTGCAACTTGAGCTCTTCATAAGAGGCAATCGAACAATTGGCCAGGTAAGCAGGTGGGAGGCTCCCCTCACTCAGAGAGTAAGGTCCTAATTAAGTAACCACCTTTCATGCTTTCCTAGACACCAATTAGATCAATTAATCTAATATGACTTGCTCATGTCGGTTCACTCTCGACTTGATTGAGGAGGTTTTAATTTAGGTCTCAATTGGGTTTGCTACATCACATGTAAACCTATCTACCCGACTCTCATTCATATCACATGCAAATGGCACATTGCAGGCAGTTATAATCGCAACACTAATTAAAGCTAAAACTTTAAATTGGTGATGATCATGAATTCTAGTTAGGTCGTATTACAAGCACATGCACGTCAAACGATCAACTGGTCTTTAACTCTTGAATTGGTTCCAAGCCTCCTTGATTCGATCCTTGATCAACTCTTGATCCAATCGCCATCAACCGCTTAGATCACCTGTTCATCTCATGCCTTGTCTTCAACTTGATCGTTGACGTACATCACATCACAGAAATACAACCAGATATAAAATAAAAATAATAATAAATTACATCTCCTTTTAGGAGGCACGCAGGCCTCTCAAAACATCAAATAAGATGCATGCAAGCATCTGAAAAATTACATGACATCACAGATCGCATCGCAGGTCATTACATTTGATACCAGAATCCTATGATCATCACCACATGCAGCAATTATAATTTTCAGATCTGAAAACTAACTGATTATCTCATGACATAGGTTGCTGATCATGCTAATCATGATTCCAAACTTTGTAATCTTATTAACAATGCAATTAGAATCATCATCTTATCACATAAAAATCAGCATGCAAAAATCAGCACCCTAGAAAAAATCTGCATGCAGAAAATTTTCAGCATGCATAATCTTTCAATTTTCAGATCTAATAAGCCTACTAATAATTAATCCTTACCTTAATCTACGAAGCCTAGGCTCTGATACCACTGTTAGAAAACCCGATCTTGCCGCTGAAATTTAAAAAAATTCAGATGCAGCGGAAGAGGCATGCGCGGGATCAACCGTTCATCGCAATGAACGTTGTTCAAAAACCATTCGTAGATAGATAAGGATTAAAAACTTTTTAAAACATTAGAAGATCAGATCTTCACCTTGTGTGGGTAGATGATCACCGCAAACTGAAGTTCGTGGTTTAGGATGAAGGTTCGCTTGAAGCCGTTCAAGTGCCCGGCCTCTACGGGTATCCACACGAAGCAGGATCCGATCCAAGCTCTCTATCTCACCGGGGTGCTAGCTCCCTTGCAGAGATAACTTTTGATGGCTGATCTCCTCTCTTCTTTCAACTCTTGAATGTACTTGAGAGGAGGAAGAAGAAGGATGAAGAAGAGGAAGAAGCAAAGCCCCTGCAGCCTACTTTCTTTTCCCTGCGTTAGAAGGAGGAAAGGAGGAAGAGGAGGACGCCATGGCTTCTTCTTTTCTTCTTCTTGCTGGCGGCTGAACCAAGGGAGGGAGAGGGTGGCCACGGCTCCAAGGGAAGAGGAAAAGCTCTTTTTTGGGTGCCGGCCCTAGCTCCCTTTTTAATAAGTATGAAGGGCTCCTAACAATTAGGAGCCCTTGAGTTATTTCCAAGAGGGGGCGCCGGTCCCCTCTCTTCATGTCGCCCTAACCAAGTGGAGAGGGGCTGATGCCCCTCTTACTTGGTTAACCTAATCCTCTTCCAAAGAGGATTAGGTGCCCCTCTCATGGTTTAGTCCTAATCTAATTAGGATTAACCAAATCATGAATCAATTGGGTTCAATCTATACTAGTCCTAATCCAATTAGAACTTGAGGTGAACCATGACTCAATTGAAACTCTTCAATCCTAACCCAATTAGGAGTCATGTTGATTTATTAGATTAATAATTAATTAGAACTTAAGAAACCCTAATCAAATTAGGACTTATTTAATTTTAGTCCTAATCCAATTAGGACTCTAATTTGAATCCGAAGTCCTAATCCGATTAGGACTCTAGGAATCCTACTCCAAGTAGGAATCCAATTTGAATTCAAAACTCCTAATCTAATTAGGATTGTAGGAATCCTATTCCAAGTAGGAATCCCAGTCCTACTCCAACTAGGATTCCCAGTCCTAATCCAATTAGGACTCTAGGAATCCTACTCGAAGTAGGATTTGTGTTTAAGTCCAATTAATTAATTTCCTTTGTTCCTTCTTCAACTGAATATCAATCGAATTGATTACTTGTGATTCCTAATCACGATTCAACCATCAGATCGGTCCAATACTTCTAGTGTGCGTGACCCCATAGGTTCTATTCTGACTGGTAGTGAGATATATTATGATCTCTATCACAATATCATTGAAAACTCCTTTCAATGGATTGGAACGATTCCAACTCTACTCATTAGGGTTTATCGATCATCGAGATAATCCCTGTGAGTCCCACTATCCACCAGTGACACTAGCAGCATGTAGTGGCTACCCAGTAGAATAGAATGATGAACCTCTAGGTGCAGTTATCGTGTGATACAGTCCTACTATCGTGGATCCCTACAGTCCGGAGGTTATGGATAAACTCGTCAAACTCCTTCGTCTGTCATATGTCAAGATTTATTCGACTCGAGTTCGATAGTGGAAAACTCTTTCTCCACTTTATATTACTGCCCTGGCCAAGGTCTTAGAACTCAGTCTAACAAATCACATAGGATCACTCCTCTTCTATCAAGGTCGATAGATTCCATGTAAGTGCATACCCTACTCCTACAGTGAACTTAATGCAGCCAATCTACACTACAAGGACCCATATGACTAGAGACCATGTATACGTGTAGTCAACTACAATAATCTCACTGTGAGTAGCTGAAGCACCGCAGGTCAAAGGACCAGTCATACTACTGCAACATCAAGCAAGTCACTGACGAGTGGATAGACATCCAAGTGACTTCTTGTCTTGGTCACGCTCAGTACCCTTGTTCTGTAACAAGCACCTGCACTATCACTTCAGTGTCCCTACACCGTGGACTTAAGTCTCGTCCATCCAGAAGAAAAGTGATCTGTGCACTGATCGGATCAATCACCGTCCTCGTGATGATCCATTGATCAAGAGCATTTAGAATTAATCACCAATGATATATGGCTCAAATTCTCAACTCTTGAGAATATGCATCATCATCTTATTAATTCCTTGGACGATTCATAGACACATAAATAATATGAATGAAAAGATGCCTTCTATTTATTCATTAATAAATAGTCAAGTACAAAATTATGTTCTAGAATTAACAATGTGTCAGCCAGATTGGCTTCTAGGGCATACATCTAACAAAATATAATCGTGATTCCTGCGAAAGTGAGTTAATTTCTCTTTTATTTTGCTCGAGGACTAGCAAAATGTAGGTTTGGGGTGTGATAAGTGCTAAATAATATACAAATTTATCTATTTTACATAGCACTTATTATTATTGTTATGCACATATTTTAAATATTAATAGAAGAAAATGTGTTTTCCCTCGTCATTGTATTTTAATAAATTATTAGAGGTAATTCAAGTTTGATTTAATTTTTTTATATTAATTTAGTCTAATGTGTGTGCAGGTCGAGTCATCCCGTCACGAATTAGTCCCAATCTGTTCCATGTGTGGACTACTTTCTCCCACATGTGCATGAAGCTATCCATTTCTTTGTCCACGTCATATTTTCCGTGTGCACCAAGCTTCCCAACCTAGCAAACAGAGGCCTCTCCTATTTTCTCCATGTGTCCAAACTTCCTCTATTTTAGATTCAGGACCAAGCCCTTCCAACCTACTCGAGTGGACCCCAACCACTTTTCAAAACAAATAAAAAAATAATAAAAAACAAAAAATAAAAATAATATAAATATATAATAACTCTCACGCATTCATCTCCCCACTCTCTTCCCCTCCCTGTTTTGGAAGATCCCGCGTTGATTCCCCTCCTCATTCCTTCCCCGCACGATCGAAGGATTTCCTCTGCCCCAGCATCGCCGTCTTCTCCTAATTCTCCTAATTGCTCCCTTCCGTTTATAGCCCGCAGCATCCCAGACCGGCCGCTCGTCCCAGCCCGTTCACTGTTCATCTTCTTCCTCCCGCAGTGGATCACGGCGAGAATCGAGTCGCCACCCGTCGATTCTCCCGTTCTAGCTCCTCCGCCATCAACCGCATGCGGCATCTCCTCTTCCGAATTTTCAGCTCCATGCCGTGACAGCTCCTCCCAAGCATCGCGCCCTAGCCGCTCGTGAAATCAGCAGACCTTCCGCATCAGCCCTCTTCCTTTTCTCCCGCAATGCAATTCTTCCAGCATCCACGGATCTCGCCCAGCATTCACCATGTTCGCGATCAGTATTCCCAGATTTCTTCCCAACTCCTCCAATCCGGTGGCAGCTAGCTGCATTAATCCGGCCCATTCAACTCAGCGTCCACAGATCATGCTTTAATCCCGACATCCAGCCATTCGCCGTCCGCGATCTGCCCTCCGGCATCACGCCCCGGAATCAGGCCCGTGACCTCTTCTCCCTTCCCGAAAGAGCACTCCAAACGAGTATAAAGAGAGGAGGTTAGCCATCGGCAGAGGGGGGCGGGGTGGAGGAAAGAAACAGGGGAACCCCTGTTTCGGTGAAGAAAAAGAAGAGATAGCGAGAGGGAACCAGAGAAAGAAATAAAAAAAAAGAGAGAGAGGGGGGAAAGAGAATATTTTGTGATATTTTGGGAATAATGGGAGGGGAAGGCTTTCATTTGAAGATGGGAGGTCGTCCGGAAGCCATGCTCGGCTAAACGTCTAGTCTAGGGCTGGATGAAGCCCTAGCAATGTTACAGGGCATTGTAGTTCTTATTTTTTTTATTATTTTGGAGCTTGTTTAAGTTTCTTATTATCAATGAAAAATTCTTTTATGATGTTTAAACTTTGAGCATGCTATTTATTATTCATGTTTACTAAAGTAGTCTAAGATGATCCATGCCTAGGAAGATGAGGTGTACTGCACCCTAGGTTAGCATAATTAGGTAGACACTTCTTGCTATACCGAAGATGGATTTTCTTAAAACTCTTTATGCTTTTATTTTAAAAGGCTTGTAGCCAATATTGCATGCCTCTCCAAAAGATAAAAAAATAAAGAATACAAACCCTGATGCAATGCTATGTGGTGGACTCCAAACCCTAGATCCATTTATTCTGATAAATTCTAATTCGCACTCATAGTTTAATTTAGTTAAATCAAGTTAGCAAATTCTTCTTCATGATTTATTTTTAAAAGAAAAATAATTTATTCTACAATCCCTGTGGACCGACACCCGTAATCGCTATCCTATAGGGTACGTGCTATTGCGTGGTTATTTTGAAATTGAAAATAACCGATCACTTATTATTGGCATGTTGCTATCTGATAGACATAGATCAGGATGCCTCCACGTCAGACGAGAAAGACTACTCGCAGAGCTACTAATAAGGCACCCAACCCGCAAAATGACAGCATGCCCCAACAAGTTGGTAACACCACTCAGCAGGAGAGAGTCGTTAATCCTACTAGTGATACTCAATAGGACAACAAGAACCGGGCCTAGGCCAGGTTATGCAGACCATAGTGGGCCTTATGTAGATGCAACAGCAGGTGCAACAGCAGTTGCTCCAACAACAAGCGCAGTTGCCCCAGACACAACCACAGCAAGGACGAGAGGAACAGTGTAAACAGCGTAGCAGTATAGCTGAATTTAAGAGGCTGGCTCCTCCAGCTTTCAAGGGGACTACAGAATCGTTGGAAGCAGACAATTGGCTTACAGAGATGGAAAGAGCATTTGCTATCTTGAGATGCCAGGATAATGAAAAGATTTTGTTTGCATCATACATGATGCAAGGTGAGGCATTCAACTGGTGGCCGATGTTGGAACATAAATATGAGCAGGATAGGGAGCCACTCACTTGGGAAAAATTTCGAGGAGCATTTTATGATAAGTATTTTCCTTGGAGTGTAAGGACGCAAAAAGAGCAGGAGTTTATTCATCTAAAGCAAAGGAATATGACTGTTGCAGAATACGAGACTAAATTTACCGAGCTAGCCAAATTTGTTCCAAAGTTAGTCGAGGATAAGCTAGATCGATCGCATAAATTTGAGATGGGACTAAAGACTGAAATTAGAAAATAAGTGGTACCTTATGAATTGACTACCTATGCAGCTGTGGTAAATAAGGCTTTAATAATTGAAAGGGAAGTTAATGATGAATGGTTGGAAAGGAAAAGAATCAAAAGAAGAGGAACAGATCGAATGAATTTCAGGGGCAGAGCAATGAAAATGCCGAAAGTTCAAACAAGAAATCCACGAGTGACAACCTTAAGCAGATGAATATCAATAATGTTCCAGATGTTGGTAAGGCTCATGCTGACAAGGATTGCCATTGGAACACCGGTGCCTGTTTTAGATTGTGGTAGATAGGTCATAAATTGCAGACTGCCCACAAAGAAACGAGAATAGATCTACTCAGGCAATGGAAGGAAGCCAGGGGCCAAAGACTCAAGAAAGAGTATTTGCACTTACACAGCAAGATGCACAGGCTTCTGATGTGTTGACGACAGGTATTAATCTAGTTCCAATATTTATTTCTATTTATTGTCTAACCATACCCACTGCTCTTTGTTAGACAACTCATTATACTGCTAGAAAAGATTAAATAGTTACATATCATTTTTGATTAGTTGTCAAAAGAAGAATATGAACTTTTAAATTTTGAAAGTGTTCACACGGATTACGACATAATAATGAATGTACCAATAAGCAAGTAATTCTAGAAAAAAAAAATCTAGACTTGACATGGGTATGTTGAGGTTTAAATCAGTGTGTGCAGAGGAAGTATGGTGAATGGAATTATTTGACATTGGTCAGACAAGATGACTTTGATTTGAAAATGTTAATGACTTGATTTGAAAGAAGTATTTCCTACTCTTGAATTGCATGTACGAAATTTCGTGGACGAAATTTTTTTAGGAGGGAGAATGTGAGACCCTGGAACTGGGCTCGGTCCATTTGACGCGCTCAGTCCCCAAACCTTGGCCTCATGTGCAACGCACGTGAGGCAACGGGATGGAATTCCTTCCATCCCGAAGAAGAAGGAAGCCTTGTTTTTAGGGCTTCCTCTCCTTCTCTTGAGGCCACCGAGGAGAGCCGCCACCCAAGAAGAGGGAGAAGGGGGGATCCTTCTTCCTTGGCTGTGATAAGTGCTAAATAATGTATAAATTAATATCTATTCATAGCACTTATCATTATTTTAATTCACATATTTTGTAAATTCAACTAAAAAATGTATTACCTTCACCAGTGCATTTTAATGAATTATCAAAGATAATTCAAGTTTGATTTGATTATTTATTGATTAAGTTTAATGTATGCAGGTCAAGTCAAGCTCAATTAGGTAAAACCTAAACGGACACTACATCATTTCACAATTTTATATTTTCAGAGTCGACTCCAATAACTCTTTTCCAAAACCCAGTGCTTCCTATTATTCCTGACTCTTCATACGTTCACCTAAATTTCTCCTCACTCATTCCAGCTCTTTTTCCACATGATCCTATTTTAATAAAATCCCTTCAATTATTTGTTTCGCATATCTCAAAGTATATCAATCTAGTTGCACGGGATCCCAAAGCTTCAACCAATCCGAGTCCCTTTCTAGAGCCTGTTCAAAGAACAAAGCCGTATCACTCTCCCGAACCAAATCCAACACTCGGCCAAACTATTCCTATCAGAATAGAGCTCCATCGTCCAAGCCAATCGATCCCTCCAAGTACACACGGATTCATAAACCATCCTCGTTTAACCCATCCGAACAACTCCTTCATCCAATCGGGATCAACTCCAATTTTCTCCCGAGTTAATCACATCCTAAAAGGCATCATTCCAAGCTGATTAAATCTCCTCCCAGCATTTCGCACATTCCACATGGCCGTCCGTTTCTCCCGTGCATCTCCGCGTTTGCTCTTTATCCTTATCCCCACGGCTATCCAGGATTCAACGTTATCACGGATCCGAGCCATAACCCCTTTGAGATCACTTCATATCCAGCTCCCAGCCGAATTCCATCAGCCTTCATCCCATCCGCGTTCAAAGCCTCTACTCATCTCACGATTCCATCCCAGCTTATCCCAACTGGATTCCCAACTCTCATCCTCATCTGGATTATCTCCCAGCCGAGATCCTCTCAATCCAACGCCCGAGCTGCCGAATCCCATGGATCACCTCCCTTGTTTTAGTTTCAAAATAGAGCCAATCTCCATGGCATAGCTTCCGATCTATCTTCCCAGATTTCACGGAAATAGAACAGAGCAAGGGAGCTTGAACTCTAGCATTTACGGGATAAACTCGCATCCAGATGGCATAAGGTGTTAGGCATAAGGTGTTAGGCATCAAGGACTCCCTACGGATCTATGCTCGAATTCATCATTGCAAGCCCGTTGACCTTTGACAATAGGTAGCCCTTTTCGATGTACCTGACTAAATTCGCTTCTTTTTTTTTAATAGCGAATTAGATAGGTATGATTCATCAGGACTCAAGATTGCTACCAGACTTAACAACATCATGTTAACCTAACCCTTAGAAGTGCAGGCCTTACGTGTTGTGAAATTTCAAAGTACAAAAATTATCTTACAACTCGCTAAAAGAATTTTTAATGAAAAGAACTCAAATTGACTTATTCCTGACTAATCATTGGGCTTTTTAGATTTTTATTATACTTTTCGTGATTATCATTTCAGCACTAAGGCATAGAAATTAGATTTTTTTTTTTGAAATTCACTTTTTTTTTGAAATTCACTTAAAAATGTGAAAATTCGAAAAATTTCTTCAAAAATTCGAATCCTATACCCCCCAACCTAGATCAGACATTGTCCTCAATGTTTTTTTTTTGAATATTATATTATTATTTTATTGTTTTATATATTTTTTTATTTTGGACGAAAATATGATGCATATGGAGGATAGAAGCATTTTACCGTAGTTGCATCAGTAATATGAGGGATCCTATTAAGAAAATAAAAAAAATGCGACAAGAAAATATGCAAAAATAACCTACGAGAATTGGGTTGCCTCCCAACAAGCGCTAAGTTTAACGTCTTCAGCCAGACGCAGTGCATCCTTATCAAATCATACCGGGTTCATGCGGGGTTCTCCAAGGAAGAAAATTTGTGGAAGACTGATTGTTGGGCAGGAAGTTGACTGCTTCTATGGCCTTGTCTATATCAAAGTCAAAATGGGCCAAGTATGTTTTCAGAGGGTTATCTGCCAAAATATAGGGAAAGGTTTCTTCTACAAGATCGTCCTTTTGTCTATTAGGAAGCACTTAACATCCTTTGCAGGTTGATCAGAGGCATGAAATATATTTAACTTGACCTTCATATTTCCAAAGGATATATTCATCACCCCAGTTCTACAATTTATACTCGCATTGGCTGTAGCTAAAAAGGGGCGCCCAAGGATCACGGGGATTTGTTTCTTAGGATTAGGCTCATGTTCCATATCAAGGACGATAAAATCTACTGGAAAATAGAATTTGTCTACCTTGACAAGAACATCTTCAATTATTCCTCGTGGTATTTTTACAGATCGATCAGCCAACTGAAGGGATACCGAGGTTGGTTTTAACTCACCTAACCCAAGTTTCTCATAAACTGAGTAAGGTAAAAGATTAACACTTGCCCCTAGATCTAAGAGTGCTCGATCAATGAAATTATTTCCTAAGACACAGGAGATGGTGGGAGCACCAGGATCTTTGAATTTCGGTGGGGTGTTGTGTTGGAGAATAGAACTCACTTGCTCAGTTAGGAAGACTTTTTTAGGCACATGTGTCCTAGATTTTTGCTTTTGGGTACGAAGGTCTTTGAGAAATTTGGCATAGGAGGGAACTTGTCTAATAGCATCAAGAAGCGGGAGGTTGATTTTGACTGTTTGAAAACCTCCATCATCTCCTCTAGTGAAGTTTCCTTTTTGCCAAAGGGAGAGGGTGAATTAAGAGCTTCAGGAAATGGGCCTTTGGATATGAGTTTTGGCAGAAGGTGGACTAGATGAAGAAGAAGAAGAAGGTTTTAGATTTTCATTTGACACATTTCTATCCTCTTCTTTACCTTCCTTATTGTTATCCTCCCCAATCTTATTGTCTACTACACGTCCACTCCTTAGGGTAGTCAAAGCATTGGCTTGTTCATGATGAATTGTATTTAGTTGATTTTCTTGAGCCATGTATTGTCCCCTAGGATTACTCACTGGTTGGCTTGGAAGCTTTCCTTCCTCTCGCTTGTTCAGTGCATTAGCTAGTTGCCCCATTTGGGATTCTAGCTTGGCGATAGATTGTGTGTGAGAGTGCACCAATTGTGTAATGGTTTCCAAACCTTGAAGGGAGGTCAACACTTTCTCCTCAAAGGCTGTGTTTCTATGGGGTGGAGGAGGAGTGTGTTGAAATTGAGTCGAAGGACTGTAGGGATTAATATTCTGGAATGATTGAAAGTTTTGGGAATAAGGTTGGGAAGTATTGGGAGTCTGCTGCTTCCAAGAAAAATTTGGATGGTTGCGCCATCCCGAGTTATAAGTGTTAGAATATGGATCATTACCCGGTCTAGGCTGTGTTTGAGCAGCGTTGACTTGTTCTTGCACAAATTCAGGGAATTGAGCTGCCGAAGGGCATTCATGAATAGGGTGAGACGGGCTAGAACAAAGAGCACAGATGTTGCCCAAGGTGACAAGCCAAGAGGGGGGGTGAATTGGTTTCTTTTAATTTTAACTATCTTACTTGTGTTAAATGAAGAGTTAGTAAACTTAAACAAATCACAATACAAACAACAAGAAGTATAGCGGTTCGGTGCTCTCCTTAGCACCTACGTCCACTCCCCAAGCAACCCCTTGGGAATTCACTATAATCCCACGGATTACAGTTGGATTGTTTTCCGGGCTCACAATCCAAAAATCTTTACACTTTGATTTTTCGGGTCACCAAAAACCTATGTTGGTTTTACGGGCTCACCAACGAACCTATGTTGGTTTTACAGGCTCACCAACGAACCTTTACAATTGGTTTTCCGGGTTCACCAATCAACATATTCCGTTGGTTTTGCGGGCTAACCAACCAACCTTTACAAATAGTTTAATAAACAAAAGAAGAAGATTTAAACTCCTAGATGAGCAAATATAACAATATAATCTACAAAGAAGAGTTTAGAGAATATTTATCGCTTGATGTGACTTCTCTCTTCTTTGTCAAGGATGCTTCACTCTTCAAGGGTGGATGGAGCTCTTGATGACTCTTTGAATCTGCTCAACCACTTTCTTTTGACTCTTGAATGAAGCACTTGGATGAAGAAGATTAGGGCACTTTCTCTTTCTTGTGTACTCTTTGATATTCTTTGGAAAGGATGTTCTATCTGATGAATAGTGCCACTTTAAATAGTTTTCTTCATCCATTGGACAAGCCCCAATGGTTAGAATTCAAAAACTAGCCGTTACTCACTGTTGGAAGGACAAAAAGTAATTCTGCAGAACTAGCCGTTATGCTTCTGCCCGTGTTTGGGTCGGCTCAACCTGTCCTTGGGTCGACCCAACTTTCACTTGGGTCGACTCAAACATTCCTTGGGTCGACCCTCTCAGAAACACAGAAACTTGCAATTCAGCCTTCCTTCACTTGGGTCGACCCAACCTTTCTTTGGGTCGACTCAAGGTTCAGTTGGGTCGACTCAACTTCTTCTTGGGTCGACCCTAACAGGGTTTCCAGAGAACCTTTTCTGTCATCTGTTCTGTCTTGCCTTTGGGTCGACCCACTCAGAGTTTGCGTCGACTCAAGCTTGGGTTGACTCAATTTCATCTTGGGTCGACCCTCTCAGTATTTCCAGAGAACCTTTTCTGAGTTGTTTGAGAAGCTTGATGTTTGGGTCGACTCATGCTTTCCTTGGGTCGACCCAACTTACTGTTCATCTATGCCATTTTTGCAGAAGTGTGCCAAATGCTTTTCTGATGTACCGGGGTCGACCCAATCATCCTTTGGGTCGACTCAATCCACACTTTGCTGCATCTCAAGGTTAGATTCATTCATATAAACAATGAAATGTATCTTTATCAATTTATACAAATATACTGAGAGTAACAGACTTATAAATGAAGTATCGATTTAACTTATAACATACTCTTGATAATTGCTTGTTAATCATCAAAATAACACTATCATCCTCAATCTCCCCCTTTTTGATGATTACAAAATAAAGAGTATGAGCCTATTGATACTTATCTTAAAATTAGTTTTAAAAGGGCTTAACTTGCTGAAATTCAGCTTTTCAAAATATAAGAGTGAAGTCTCCCCCTATATCATTCAAATGTTGCCAATTTGACTTTTTGAATTGCTCCCCCTTCATTTATAATTCATTAAAGATGAAACTCCAAAAATTTGAGATAAAATATGAGTTTCAGGTTATGTATCGAGATGTGAAAGGTACGTGCCAAATTCTGAAATTCTATGTGCAAAATTCTGAGATTTGATAGAAATTTTTGATTTGATCATTTTCATTGTTACAAATTGCTCTCCCTTAAATGTATATGTTTTCCTATATGATTTTCAATTTGTTTTACAAGTAATTTCTCTTTTCTTACACAATTTCTTATTTCTCCTTGTTATTTCTCTTTCTTTATTTCAACTTCTTATTACTCTTTCTTTACTTCTCCCCCTTTTTGTTATCATCAAATAGGTGCATGGGAAAAGACACAATAAATAATAAATATTCAAACTTCATTGATCAAAATAGGAAC